>NC_134483.1:355957397-356257397 GCF_040206685.1 Ascaphus truei | reverse complement strand
TGAGGATTGGAGAGTGCAGCGTAGTCGATATCCAGGCTGGGGTCAGAGCAGGTGGCACTGGGCGATGGTCGGGGTCACAGGAGGGGGTTGCCATCAGGGAAGGCTTCAGCATAATGAAGGCTTCTGGAAGAGAGGAGCTTCAGCGCAGGAGATCCAGCTCAGGGAAGACCTCAGGAATAGAGAAGCTTCAGCGCAAGGGATCCAGCGCATGTGCTTCAGCATCGGAACGGCCTCAGGAACAGAGAAGCTACACCACAGGAGATCCAGCACAGACGCTTCAGCACGAGGAAGGCCTCATGAAGCAGGGTATGGTCTCAGGAAGCAGAATATACTGCAGACAGCAAAGCAGAGGTGCTTTTTTTTTTTTCCAACTTAAGTTTTTATTGGAAGATACATGTGCAAACATTGTGTCACAACCCATTATGTCATTTCCAATTTTTTGGCAAATACAAATTATAAACAGCACGGACGCAATTCTACATACAAAGACACAGATACGACACGACTAACGAGACGGGGGGATTGGGTGGGGGGAGGGGGGGGGAGAGAGAGTGATTCCGTCTACTTTGATCATCCTTGACCGCCTCAAGATGGCGACCTGTACCATGCTGACTCTAGACGAACCTACCCTTCTGTCCCAATTCCTAGCCTAAACTCATGGGGGTTGTCCGCTGACCGTACATCTCTATGTCCTGTCACCTATCTGACCTGCAAAGGAGAACGCACATGTATATATTAGTGCAATATCGTGGTGGCATCAACCCCCGGGATATCTACCTGGGCAACCACGGTGCCCAGACTTTTAGATAATTTGCGCCGGAGTCATTAACCAAACTTGTTAATTGTTCCATCCGGCAAACACCCCAAATCCTATTTCTGATCTTTGGGATAATTGGTATATCTTGCTACTTCCATAATGCTGCGATCTCACATCTCGTGGCTGTAGCAAAATGCGCGATCAATTTATGCGCTGCATTCGACATACCCTGGATCCGTCTGCCCAGTATGAACAGCCACGGGTCCAGGGGGATCTCCAAACCGAGAATCCGCTGAATCCAGTCTCTAATCTGTTCCCAAATAGGGGCCACTTTTGGGCAAGACCACAGCATGTGTCGCAGATCCACTGCCTCCCCACACTGTTTAGGACAGAGAGGGGAGTAGCCTCTCACAAATTTAGCTAAACGTGTTGGGGTGTAATACCACCGCATTAGGACTTTATATGCGTTCTCCTTTAATGTGGTGCAGATTGAGCTTTTCGCAGCTGCCTGTATAATGCTGTCCCTTTCGTCGTCCTCTAGAGTCTCCCCGAGGTCTGTTTCCCAGTGTCCCATGTAACTCAGTCTATTGTCGATGGTCGTCTTCTGGCAGATCACTTCCCTGTACATTCTAGATGTGAGTCCCCTTGTGTCCGTGTCTCTGGAACACAGCTGCTCGAAATTTGTATGTGCCGGCCTAATTGGTGTTTTATTGTAGAAATCTCTGATCTGGAGGTACCTAAAGAATTCGCTATTTGGGATGTTTTTAGAGGATTTAATTTGGTCAAAGGATTGTATATGCGTGATGCCCTCCAGATCCTTAAGACGGGTTAACCCCTTTTTGGGTCCAAATCAAGAAATTTTTGCTAATCAGGCCTGGAGCGAAGTCTGGATTGCCCACAATTGGTGTCATTAATGACATTCTAGTAGTCAGCTGACAACGAAATTTCGTGGCCTCCCAAACTTTTAAGGAATTGACCATGGACTGCAACGGTATTTCCATCTTGCGTACCCCTCTTTTGGGCAGCCAGATTAAATTTCGGATATCAATTGGTGCACAGCATTTCCTCTCCAACTCTACCCATCTCCGTAAGCTTGGGTCAGTGTGCCATTGAAGAATGTGCCCTAATTGGGCTGCTTTATAATAAGCTTGCAAGCAAGGCACCACTAGCCCTCCTCGTATGGTGGGATGTTTTAATATTCCCTTGGAAATTCTTGGGCTTTTCTTGTTCCAAATAAATTTCATTATGTGAGACTGTAGGGAGCGGATGTCTGTCTGTACCAACGGGACCGGGAGACTCTGGAAAAGATATAACATCCTTGGGAGGAGATTCATTTTCACGCTATGTATCCTCCCAATCCAGGAAATACTCCCTTTCATCCAGGTCCTGAGATCCTCCCCCAAAGTCTTTATTACCCTGGGAAAGTTAGCCTTATATAATGTTTTGTAATCCCTTGTGAGATAAACCCCTAAATATTTGATAGCGGAGGGTTGCCATTTGAAATTAAAATTGAGGTCAATCAGCTTTTCAGTTTCTTTTGGGAGGTTGATGTTGAGGTCTTCCGATTTAGACTGATTGATCTTAAACCCCGAGATTTGGTTGAATTTACCTAGGATATTGAATAGATTTGGGAGAGATGTGAGAGGTTTGGCTAGTGTAAGAATAACATCGTCCGCGTATAAGGCGGCCTTGTGCATTTGGTCTCCTATTGGGATCCCAGATATATCCGGATTATTTCTGATGTGCGCTGCTAAGGGTTCTATGCATAAGGCGAACAGCAAGGGCGATAGCGGGCACCTCTGCCTCGTACCGCTTTTGATTTCAAATTGTTCTGAGGGGAAACCTTGGTATCTTACCCTTGCTGAGGGTTTCCTATACAGCGCTAGTATGGCCTGCAGGAGGCGTCCCTCAAAGCCAAATGCTCTCAGTGTTTCTGTTAGGTAGGGCCAGTCTATCCTATCGAAGGCTTTCTCCGTGTCCAGACTTAACACCATGGATTGTATGTTGTTCTGTTGGGCCAGATCAATGAGGTCAATAATTCTCCTGGTGTTATCTGCCGCCTGCCTGTCTCCGATAAACCCTACTTGATCCGTATGGATTAACCCAGGAAGAACTCTACCCACCCTGTTGGTTATGAGTTTAGAGTATATTTTGATGTCCGAATTGATCAGTGAAATGGGCCGGTAGCTCTCACAGTCTGCCGGGTCCTTTCCGGGTTTGTGGATCACAGAAATAGAGGCTTGGAGCATTTGTGTTGGGAATGAGGCCCCTGCCAGAATTTCGTTGAATAACTTTAACAAATGGGGAGCTAATATTTTAATATATTTCTTGTAATATAAGTTTGAAAAGCCATCAGGGCCCGGGGCTTTAGCAGGTTTTAGCGCCTTTATGACCCCTGAGAGCTCCTCCATCGTGAAGTCCGACTGGAGTGCCTCCCTGTCACCTCTCTCCAATCTTGGAAGGTTTGCCTCCCTTAGGAAGATCTTCAGCGACTCCCTTGTTTTCAGATTATGGGCCACCTTATCTCCATTGTAAAGAGATTCATAATATTTCAAGAACTCCTCTACAATTTTCCCAGGGATGGAGGTAAGGTCCCCCTTGTGGTTGCGGATTACGTGAATGTGATAATTTGGAGGCTTATTTTTCAGCTTATTGGCAAGTAGTGTGTCAGGCTTGTTTGCTTTTTCAAAGAATTTCCGTTGAGACCAGGCCAATTCCTTCTCCGCCTGGGCGGAAAGGAGGAGGTTGAGACTGGTTTTGGTGTCTAATACTTGACTCAGCGTGTGGGCACTTTTGTTTACTTTGTGCAGGGAAGAAAGCTCCGCTAGTTGTTTTTCTAGCTTCTGGATTTTTTCCTCCCTTTCTCTTATACTTTTCGCAGCCAGATTCATTATGACCCCCCTGAGGGTAGCCTTATAGGCCTCCCACAGTGTGGAGTGTGTTGCCACACTCCCCTCATTCTCCTCAAAGTATTGTTTAAGTTTTTCCCCGATTTCCACCTGAAGGGCTGGAATCTTCAGCAATAACTCATTTAATTTCCAGTTCGCTCTAGGTCTGTCTAGTGGGAATAGTGTGCACAGGTTTCACGAAGGACAGTTGGAGCACTACTACAGAAAAAATAATTGCTAGAGAGCGTGTCCCAAAAATAAAGGTTTAATAGGTCAGAGCATGGTTACAAAGAAAAAACGAGCCCTCAGGCCCCCACCAACATGTTTCGAGGTGTACACCTTGAGGAAGAGCGGAAGCTCGAAACATGTTGGTGGGGGCCTGAGGGCTCGTTTTTTCTTTGTAACCATGCTCTGACCTATTAAACCTTTATTTTTGGGACACGCTCTCTAGCAATTATTTTTTCTGTAGTAGTGCTCCAACTCTCCTTCGTGAAACCTGTTTACTGCTGTGGAGTACCGGTAGCACACACCTACGAAGATTCAATCCCTTGAGGACCACCTACAAACAAGTGAGTTATACTATGCAATCTTGCACCACAATTTTCCTAATCAATGTTTTTGGCTGGACACTAGCAAGTGTGAGTACTCACCATTCAAGAGGTGGTACTCCTCCAGTTTATTGATATCTAGTGGAATAAGGTGTGTTATCTTATAGGTGGTCACCCTTATAATTATGGGATACTTCGAGGATACAATTAATGGCATTCAAGATTAATTTGATAAGTTGTTGGGTCTATGTTTAAGAGCACCACACAGCTTTTTTCCTTTCGGAATAGTGTGCACCGCAGCTCTATAGATGCATGGTCAGACCATGAAATATCATGGATCTCGGAGCGAGAGATCCCGGGGACCAATCTATTGGATACAAGGAAGTAATCAATCCTGCTATAGGTGTTGTGCGGGTGTGAGTAAAGTGTAAATTCTTTCACTCCCTGGTGTTGTTCCCTCCATATGTCGAGTAGTTGGCAGTCCCTTAAACCTTTTTTAATTGTTAGTACGTCGGGTTTGTGTGATCTATTAGTAGTCGAGCATCTGTCAAGGTCGTCATGCAAAGCCCTATTCAGGTCCCCCGCAACAATAATACTGCCTCTGGCCACTTTACTAAGTTTCTCAAAGAATATATTGAAGAAAGCTGAGGCCTTGTCATTGGGGGCATATATAGTTGCCAGAGTGACCGGAAAATCTTGTATTGTACCTCTTACAATGAGGAACCTCCCGTCTCGGTCCTTGAATGACTTGTCGGTCACAAAGGGGATACGCTTATGAATCAAAATGGCCACCCCTCGCTTTTTAACTTTCGCGGAGGACAGAAGGTGTGTCGTGTAATCCCTGTCAGGATATTTGGGACAATTGCCCTGTGAGAAATGTGTTTCCTGCAGGAATAAAATCTCTGCCCCTCTACGTTTATAGTCCCGGAATGCGACTCTTCGCTTCGCTGGGCTGTTAAACCCCTTAACGTTGTGGGAAATTAATTTGAGTTCCTTACTCATTATTTCGTGTAAGTCGACATTTCTGCCAGTACCTTTTCTTGTCTCGGGCGGCTGGGTCGGGTCTAACGCCTCTTCCTTGCTTTATACCGATGCACTTCACTCTCTCACCTACGGAGATACAAGAGGGAATACACACACAAGGGAACACCGGGGGACACAAAAACCAAAACAACACACAGCATATTTTAGCGCATGAAGACTCTCGCCATCTCAGCGAGGAAGTCTTCCTGCCGAGGACCTTGCCTTTGGGTGCCCGGACTCCCTTCCTGTCATCCGAGAGTATTTTGGGGGTGTTGTCGGCAACCCCCAGAGTCTTGTCCCAAAGGACTTCACTAGGGTCTTGGAGAACTCCCCTCCTCCTCCCTAGTGCGCGGCCCATGCGGAAGTTTAAGCAGGTCACCTCCCCTCCCCCCTGCCTCGCTTAACACCAATGTAAAATAATGAAACCTAACTCAGAATTTTGCTGCAAATGCCCCCCCCCAACCCTTAAATGCCCCTTCTCTTTTGCACACTCATATCCCTATCCTCGTCCTGCTGTTGCCGATACCCTTGTCACTCTCACAGCTATCGTTTTCTGTCTATTTTCCATCTGTCTACCCTCGCTCATACTATTTCTGCCATCTGTCTATCTTTACTGCACCGACACACTTTATTCGAGCAAATACCCAGTATGTACCTGGTAGATACCTGGAATGCGCCGCTCCTCACCTCTGACAAGCCCCGTTGCGTTTGCCTTCCCAGCCTGGGTTCATGCCTGCTGACGGGCGGCTGATCTGTTAAATGATAATGATTAGGATTTAATAGGCTGCAATGCTTCGCGTGTCTACCAGATGGCATAAATTCATGAATTGTAATGCAGTATATATATATACTGTGCAGTATTGCAGCCAGCGGGAATAAAATGCTTCAATCCCTGCCTGGAAAATACCTCAATGCACTCGGGCAGAAAACAGTAACAAACCTCAATACACCCGGGTATACCCGAATTCGTGGGACTAGCCGAGCTCGAATAAAGTGTGTCGCCAGTGTACCTCCCCCTGTGTGATCTTCTGTCCTTCCCCTGCTCCCTTCCTACCTGCACCTACCCCACTATTCTTCTACTCTCCCTCCCTCTTTATTCTCCAGTCATCACCTCTGCCCCTCAACTCCTTCTGTCATCCCTCCTCACCTCATCCATTCTCACTTCTACCAGTCTCCACTCACCCCTCCATCCAATCACCTTCCCATTTCAGCCATCCTATATCCAAACCTGCTCACTTCACCGTCCTCTTCATTCCCACTTACTTATCTATATCTCTCCCCTTCCCTTCTTCGTGCCTTTACCTCCTCACCCCCTTCCTCCACTCAGGTCAGTTCCTTCCCTTTAGCCCTCTCTACCCAAGCCCCTCTACACCTTCTTTAACTCTCCCTCCTCTACCCTATCCTCTCACCAGACCATTTGCTTGCCCCATGTCCTGAGTGTCTCTGCCCTCTGTAGCTGGACGCCCCTACCGCTATAGGCTGTGGCCGGCTCCTTAACTTAAGATTTTTTTTTCAAAAATCCCGCTTCCGCTTGGTGCGGTGTCTTTTCCCTGCCTGTGGGGCCTCTCTGGCACTCTCCAGACACCTTACGGGGCCTCCGGCCAGTGTCCCTCCCGACGGTGATGTCATTTGCTTGCATCTCCTGGGGCTGAGTCTCTGCCCCCTCCAAGATGGCGTCGTTCCATCTGGCTCCTTACTGTGATGCGCTTCCGGGTGGCCGCCATTTTTGATTTCACTCTTCAGCCATGCGGATGTGTTGGTGCTTGCTCCTGTTTCACGCTCTCTGCTCCCTTCCGTGTCCTGCGCCTCATCGTGGATTCCCGCCAGCATGCGGATCATCGCCATCTTGAGCATGGGGATGCCGCCACGAGGAAGGTAGGCCAAAAGTTTATGTTTTGATTTTGCAGCGGTATCGTCCAGTGACTTTTGTGGAACGCTTCCGAGGGTCTTTAAATTCGGCATTCTGCGAATCTGGGCTCCGCTTTCAGGGGGTGAGGGTTTGTTCGGGGGGTTACCCCGATGGGGTCTGGGGGCATTTTCTCAGGCAGTTCAACCGGCTTTTCAAACTTAAGCCATAACTTTAACTTGACAGAATATTTATTTTCGAATTACGCCTGCTCCGTGGCCCTCTTCTCCTTGGGGGACCTTGGACGCTGCTCCCACGTGGGCTCCGGGGGTTGGTTGGCAGGCTCCCCGGCTACCGGGGCTTCTCCTAGGCCTAGTTTGTGCAGGAAGGCTTGCCCTTCCTCTGCCTCCCTTAGCGTGTATGCTGTCCCACCTCTGACTACCTGCAGACCAAAGGGTAAGGTCCACCTGTTCCTTACCCCTTTGTCCCTCAGGGTCTTTGTTACTAGTCCCAAGGTTCTCCGACGGGCCAGCGTTGCGGGGGCTAAGTCCTGAAAGATGGATATCCTCGTGCCCTCATGTTCCACTGCCGGTAGTGGCCTGGTCTTGTGTAGTACGGCCTCTTTAGTGCGGTAGTGGTGCAACCGTAGCACTATATCTCTGGGCTGTTCATTTAGGAGCGGTTTAGCCCTTAGGGCTCTGTGGCACCTATCCATTACTAGGCGCTCCTTGGGGACTTCAGGTAGCAGCGCTGTCAGCCATTGTGAGATGAATTCATCACAGTCCAGGACCGTTTCGGGGACCCCTCTGATCCGGAGGTTGTTGCACCTGTCCCTATTCTCTGTGTCCTCCTGGCGCTCCCGCAGTTCATTTATCTGCTCTTGCAGGCCTGTGTACCTCCTGTCCTGTTTTTTGTATGCTTTGATAGATTGATCCATCTTCGTTTCCAGGGTGCATGTCCGTTCTCCCAGCCCTGATACCTCTCTCTTCAGGTCTTTAATTTCAGCCTGGAATAGGGTTTTCAGGTTGTTCCAAAGCTTATCGATGTCGCACTGTCTCACCGGCCTCTGTGTAGAGTTGTCCCGCTCCTCTCCTTCGCAGTCCGGCTCCGTCTCAGAGCCTGCATTCGAATATGGCGCCATTTCTCCTCCCGCTCCGCTCATCCCTGCCCGTCCGAAATATTCCGGCAGTACCTTCTTTTTGGTAGTTTTGGGGGCTTTTCTGGACATCCTGCGCTCGTTTGTGAATGGAATTCAGAGACTATTTGGTGGTTGATAAGTTTATTAGGTTTCAGCTGACTTTGTTTCTTAAGCGAGGCACGGAGCTCCTAATCTATGCGACCATACTCCTTGCCCTCGCGCATGCGCCTCAGCAGAGGTGCTTTTGACAAGCACAGGTTACACAGAAAGAAAGTGTTATGCTTGGCCTGGTGGAAGGGCTGACACTAAATAGCATGGACAGCCAATAGGGGCAGAGCTGCACAGTAAGTCTAGAAACAGCTGTTCCCAATTGCTCAGTTCAGGGAGAGATTTTCCTGGAACCTCTACAGCCATGTAAGGGTGAGTTCCAGCCAAACCAAGGACCAGAACCCTTACAAAAGGTCATTCTTTAAAAATACTTTTTAGTAATCTGAAGTCTTCAGGTGAATAAGTGGTGGTTAAATGGAAATAAATAGGATATCATATCATATGAAATGAATGGGAATAAGAAATGGGTTACAGTGCATTTTCTGTAGATTAAAGACACACTTTAAAACAAGCGCTGCCTATCATTACTGTAGAGTACTACACTGATGCTAAAGCTAAAAAAAAAATCCATTTACTGTTCATTCATGGATCAGTCGCCGTGTCATTAAAATTCTGCACATTCGTAGAGACGGGAGGGTTAACTATGCTCTCTAATAAAAGTCATCCGTTTTGGTTACCCCTGATCCGTGTATAATGGTCCCAGAGAATCACCTCTTTGACACAGTAACATTGTATCACTGTGTTATACTGTATGTATTAAAAGCATTTTTTGTGTTTTTCCATTCAGGGCATGGAATGAAGCCGGGATTGCAAGGGTATGAGTTTCAAAGGGAGTTTTGCGGAGGCACCGTTGACAGAATGTACTTAGGAGTTTGGGGTCCGAAGTTGTTGGTTCCCCTATAAATGTACCCGGGAATCATGTCTGAGTCTCGGATACAAGTAGGCACATTGTCCCAGCAATATCTCACCTTGAAAACGCAAGCGTGACTCCCCACTATGGTTCCCTGCTTCAGTACAGCCCAGAAAGGAGAATGAGGCACATGGATGAATATGTATTCCTCTAGCTGAGGGAATCCCTAGGTTAAGGGGAGTGCCCCAGCTAGTTCCAAGGTGACCCACAAGCAGTATAGGGTTTGTGGGTGCACCAAACTGTATATAAGGTTGAGGGGGGACTCTGAAAGTCCAAAGTGAGTCCAAGGGAAAGTGTGTGGGGAATAAGGCAGATAGAAATAAAACAACAACATTTTTCTGTTTCTGTTCCTTGTCCCCCAAGACTCAGAAGTGTATTAAAATGTACTTTAATATAATGTAATGTGATTTTTACATTCGGAACAGATGTTCAGAGTACCGTGTCCCAGATAATTTAAGAATACCTGTATTTAGGCTCCTGTAGACCCTACCTCTCAAATTGAATACTCCTTCCCAGGTACAATAACTTGACAATTGCACAAATGTACTAACCTCATTACTGGTATGTATACTATACCATCACATGAAATATCCTGCTCTGTCAAATGATGTATTGAATGTATAGTATCTGCCACTGTATGCATTTTAATATGTCTCTCCCCCCAACCCCCAACCCACCTCTCCCTACCTTTCTGTCCCACCCCCCTTTAGTTTTGTTATCTGAATTAAAACTGCAAACTGAAAATAAAAATAATTTAAAAAAAAATCTTGTACATCAAAGGATTGAAATTTGTTTTGTCTCACAGCGTGTTTTATTTGCTTACCTATTGTATAATAAATATTGTTTTTAATACATGTGCCAGCTGTCTATGTGCACGTATTCTAGTCTCCCCATATCTCTCCCACTGACTGTGTGCATATTCCATTTACTATGCCTACTGTATGTCTTTCTCATTCTCCCTATTTCTCTCCCATCTGTCTGTGTCTCTCTCCTATTTTTCCTGTGTCCTTCAAGCTCCTGTTATGTTCTTTTTACCCTTTGACCGTATGACTCATGATATATACACTTAGATGGAGTATTTAAAATATTGTCATGTGTTTTTTACTTCTTTTACACATTATTAATAGTTGCAATGGCAAGATCATTATTTTCTCCATGTGTTTTAAACAGACGTTTGGCAACACTATGGCTGGGATTCACTAAGCTTCTGTAAGGCGTATCTTAGTTCAATCTTGGCTATCTGCAATTGACTTGAATAGCAGTCAATGCAAGATCAAGCTCAAATACACCTTATCTCTTCACTAACATAACTGCACTATGAATGATTAACTACAGTAAGAGGAGCATGCTTTATAAATGGGACATTGCTTTGAAATATAATGGGACATGAAAATGGATTATTGAATTTCAAACTCTTGTGATTTTTTTTCCTGGACCAAACTGGATTTTTTATACACGCTTGTTTGAAAATAAATAATTATTGCCACTTTAACATTGACTAATATTTTAAATGAATTGGTTGTGCTGCTATATTTATTGTGGCTCAGATACCAGCATTAAACTATTTCTAAAATGCTGGGTTTTCTATGGGACTATGAAAACAGCAAAACAGTTAATCTCAGTTTATATAATGTTAAGGTAAAGCTGTACTCGTTAAAGAAAGTAATGTAACGCTAGCTTGTATTATTGTCTAAGAAGAAAAGGCTAGCCATGTACTGAACCTGTAGACGTCAGCAGAAATTATATGCAGATCATATGCAAATGAGCCTCTAGCATAAATATACACGACTTACCAAACTCTGTAAATTTTACATCCAGCCTGACCATGAAAAAAAGTGTATAAACAAAACTTTTAAAAACTTGGATAAAATATTGTCACTAGTTTTATAAACTCTCCTAACATCCTCCAGGCTCAGTCAATGTTTTGCAGGCCGGAAAATGGTTGCCTTAGAAACTTCAGCACAGGTGAACATGTAATTAACAAATGACAGGAATATAGGGTGGATGGCTCAAAAATCACAGCACATGTAAATGCATGTCATTAACCAACTATTAACATAATAAGTGACTGCCTTAGATATTGGATGTTGCAGTGGGATCTGAAAAGAAATGTGCACTGTATTTCCTAAGGCTATGCCCGTAGTGGAACGTGCTAGCTTCTGCGCTACTCGCCGCTGTCCAAGCTCGCCTGCAGCAGGAGATATTTCCTGTCCTGCAGGAAGAGGCGACAGGGAGGCATGTCGGGGGCACGGCCGTGATGTCAGAGAGCTGGTTCGTCATCATTGGGCGAACCGCCAGACTGAAGTAAGAACTACTTCAGGTTTGAGAAAACCTTTTATCTGCAACTAACAGGCACCGCTATGGGGTCAAACATGGCACCGGCGTATGCCAACCTGTTCATGGATACCTACGAGAACACCCATTTGCTTACCGATGCCCCATTTGCGGACCGTATATCTAACTACTATCGCTACATTGATGATGTGTTCCTTGTCTGGCGAGGACTGGAAACAGAGCTTCTATCATTTACTGAGTATCTAAACAAAATTCCATGTACAATTAGGTTCACAGCTAGCTACAGTACCATTGAAGTTCCTTTTCTTGATACCATTGTTTATAAGGACAATGGAAAACTCTGCACATGTCTATTCCAGAAGCCCACAGATAGGAACACATTATTACATGCAACCAGCCATCATCCACCACCATTAAAAGCAGGTCTCCCTTTCTCACAACTACTACGTGTCCGGAGAATTGTGAGTGACCCCAAACTAGTGGAGTGTGCACTTCTGGAGATGGCCTCTCGCTTTCTAGAGAGGGGATATGATCCCAAAGAAGTCAATAAGGCACTCATCAAAGCCAGGATCCCAAAGAGGGAGGAGCTGCTGTCACCAACAATGAGGACCACTGATTCTGATCGCTGTAAGGTGGTCAGCACTTACAGTACTGCATCTGGACATATCAAAAGGTCTATACAACAACATTGGCATATATTGGCTAATGATCGCAGGATTGGGAAAGACTTTAATGCTCCACCCCTTTTTTGTTATAAAAGAGGCAGAAATCTGGGAGATCTGCTTATACATTCTGATCCCGTTGACAAATACATGCCAGCAAAGACCTGGCTGGCGAGAAAACCGGGGTCATACAGATGCCATGGCTGTACCAACTGCCAGTTTATGCAAACAGGAAGTACTTTTGCTCACCCTCAGACTGGCAAATCTACAAAAATTAAACAATATTTAAACTGTGAGTCTAAATATGTAGTGTACTTCATCAAGTGCCCATGTGGGCTCTACTACGTCGGAAAGACGATGAGAATGTTAAAGGAACGTATCAGTATTCATCGATGTGCAATCAGGAAGGCACTTCTGGGTGCTGAAGATGACGATGATTTGAAATACCAACCGGTGGCACGACACTTCAGGAAACACAGACACAGTTTAGCAACTCTAAGATGCATGCCCATTATACCCCCTACCAGGGGTGGCGACAGGAATAAACTACTATTACAGCTGGAAGCTAAAGCTATCTTTGATTTAAGTACAATGACCCCAAAAGGGCTTAATGAGGATTTTAAGCTAAGTTGTTTTCTTTAGGTCAGATCCTGATGATACCTATGGACATGTGCATGTGTGGACAATCACATGAATTTCACTGATGTGCTTCATGGTATAATATCCTCTGTTGCTCTCCTTTGGTTAGAAGGCTATGCATATTTATTCATCATTTGTTTACATGCAAGTTCTACGTATTGTGGTATTCCCATATGCACTTATGGTTCATATGACATACACTGGCGACACACTTTATTCGAGCTTGGCTAGTCCCACGAATTCGGGTATACCCGGGTGTATTGAGGTTTGTGACTGTTTTCTGCCCGAGTGCATTGAGTTATTTTCCAAGCAGGGATTGAAGCATTTTAATCCCACTGGCTGCAATACTGCACAGTATATATATATATACTGCATTACAATTCATGAATTTATGCCATCTGGTAGACACGCGAAGCATTGCAGCCTATTAAATCCTAATCATTATCATTTAACAGATCAGCCGCCCATCAGCCAGGCATGAACCCAGGCTGGGAAGGCAAATGCAACGGGGCTTGTCAGAGGTGAGGAGTGGCGCATTCCAGGTATCTGCCAGGTACATACCGGGTATTTGCTCGAATAAAGTGTGTCGGTGCAGTAGTCTGGCTCTGCCCTCTAGTTATGTCAGTACATTCCATCATGATCCCCACCACTCCCCCACACTCCCCCACACCTATATGCCCCTGGTTTTATTATATTTCACTTATGTATGGCACTACCTGCTTTACTTCTTTAAAAACCCTCTCCCTGCTGCCCCTGACATATCAATCAGAGCTCAGACCCATTGGTAACCACGACAATGGATGCAATACACAGCTGGGTGATTAGCAGTATGGAGGTATCTTATGTAAGCTTAATCAACACATGACATCAGAGCTGCAGGTTTCTTGTGTTATTTTAATTGAGTGATGGTGATTGGTTAATTGACTTTCAGTGTTTGATATATATGTCCCTGGTTTTATTATATTTCACTTATGTATGGCACAACCTGCCTTAATTCTTTAGATATCCTCTCCCTATTGCCTCTGCCATATCAATCAGAGCTCACACCCATTGATAACCATGACAATGGATGAATACACAGCTGGGTGATTAGCAGTATGGAGGTATCTTATGTAAGCTTAATCAACACATGACATCAGAGCTGCAGGTTTCTTGTGTTAATTTAATTGGGTGATGGTGATTGGTTCATTGACTTTCAGTGTTTGATGTATAAATATGTGGTGAACTGTGTCATTCTCCCTTTGTATCCCCCTGAGGAAGGTCCCATTCTGTAGGACCGAAACGTTGGGTTTCTGGATGTATTTTTGCTTTCACTAATACACTTTGATTTTCAACATTGAGTGCTGTCTCTTGTTTACCAATCCTTGGAACGGTAACGTATAACTACATTCTCTATATGGGACTTGCACCTGTGGCTTACCAGCACCTATTGGAGTGCCAACTGCCTTATCTGACTATATATATATATATATATATATATAAATATATATATATATATATATATATATATATATATATATATATATATATATATTTTTTTTTACGTTTGGGGTAATAATAGTTACCTAAGCAATTACAAGGATACACTAGATATAATTATTTTCTGTTGAGTTAAAATATTAAATAACACTAATCCCATTAACAGTGATTGCCTACATGATTTTCAGGATTAATGACACCCTGGAATAAATCCAATTTGGTATTCCAATTTGCCATTAGTTTCCAATTAGTAGAACATAAAAGTAAGTTCTATTACTGTAATTTTTTACAGGGCAAGATGAATGGCATCAGAATTCAAAGATGGAGGGCAGAAGAGAGAGAGAACAAAAGAAATAGCTTGATGGTAGGGAAAGACAGCTGAGAAAATGAGAGAAAGATGAGAGAAAGAGTGAAGCAACAGGGGAAGAGGAGGATTATGAGGCCAAACATTTCTAGGCAAGACAGACTCTCCTCGGCCTGATTAGAAGCAGGTAATAGGCCACTACCATTTGAGCACAGCTAGTATACTGGCTTTGTCTGAACAAATAAGACCTGTAACTCTTGCGCTCCCACGCGCAAGAAGGAGAACCAGGTAGTGAGGTGGAGAGGCCGCAGGAGACACAAGATAAGAGAAAGTTGCCGCGCAGCTGGGGAGTGGGTCACGTCGTCACGTGTGCGTGCTGAGCGTCCAGAGGAGTGGAGCCAGGCTCCGTAGCACAGTTAAGACAGCTGCTTGTACGTGTGAGCTCTGTTAGTAGAGCGGAGGTGTGCGTACTCTCAGGCACCAGTGCGGGTGTCTCCTGTGCCACAGGTGAGGAGGTAAGAGTAAGAGTCAAGAGTGCAAGGCTACAATTAGTGGAATGCTTCCAGGAGGACGTCCAGCCTCCTTAAAGGCAGAGTGCCAGTAACTGAAGAGAGAAGCAGTACTAAATTCAAAGTAAGGGTTCTTAAGTTAAATGCTTTGGCCAAGGTATTATAAGCCTGATAGCATGTCAAGGTAAACCCTATTCTGCAGGTCCTACGCTACCCACAACGGTAAACTATACCTCAGTAAAGGAAAGAGGAATGTCCCAGTCTTCCGGAAAGCCAAAGGAAGCAAGTAGAGGTCCCAGAGGAAATCAAGAGAGGAAACAGAAAAAGAAGGGGGAGCACAGGTTAGGGGATCATGGAGGGTATCGGTATTTTCAGTGAAGTATGAAATACAGATATAGCAATACCCAAGCTTTCTTAGCTATAGTGTGGGGAAGGTGGTATAACAAAGGATAAATAGATAAAACTTACACGGCCCTTTGTAAGTATGTCTCGCATCAAGGTATCTTTTGTTTTTTTCTTCCTTTGTTCGACCGGTATGACAATCTTCCTTCCCTGGTTCTCAAAGTGATTTCCCTGCTTCTGCCGTGGTCTGTTTAACACTCGAAGTCTCAGTGCTCCCCTCGGAGTAAAGGAACAAAGTTAGATCATAACAAATACAAGGGTATGTAAATGCTTATAGGGGAAAAGGGACAATTAAAGCAGATTGAACTGCAAACACTCACACGGGCCAATGTGAGTGTAATCCTGTAAGAGATGTTTCTTGCTCCAAAGGTGACAGCCTTGATATCTAAGACTCACAAATAGAGCATAGACAGTCTGCAGGGATGACGGGAAGTGGAATAAATAAAATTATAAATACAATAATACTCACATGGGCTAGTGTGTGTACACACTAGTAGCGGTATCTTTGTAGCCTCTTGGGGAACTTCCAATCACTCCCATGGTGGTTCTGTGATGCAGTGGTGAGGTTCCACTGGGTTAACCTCTCCGTGAGGGGATGTGGAATAAAAATAGTCCACGCTTGATCTGTAGTCGAAGTAGTGCACTTTAATAAAACATTAAAAAGCTTACATCAAAGAATGAAGCAAGTGAATAAAAAGCCAGTCTCTGAGTTGTTGGTATGAGAATCTTTGATTACAACTCGTTGCATCCGCGTCCGGGTGCAGTGCTGTGCTCTCGGTCTCGTGTCTCTGGACGGTGGCTGAAAAGATCCAAAATGCTTGGGTGGTTTGAGCAACACGTTTCGCCCTTTCTTGAGCTTCCTCAGGCTCCGTAGAGAGAGGAACAGCATGCGATGGCAGGAACAAGAGGCATAGAGTATTGGAGTAGTACTTTACATGACTCAGGGCAGGTAGCAACTGGCTGTTATTTAAAGGGTAGCGGCAGCTGTTGGTGATAAGAGTCAGAGTGAGGCTTACTTCCTGTCAGGAGGAAGAGGGCCGGATTTGCCAGAAAGCAAGACGGCGTCGCTTGCTTCAGTATGCTTGAAGTCACTTCCTGTTGAAGAGATAAGGCAGGAGGCTAGGCGGAGGCACGGCCTCTGCAGAAGCAGGGAAGGGTTCAGGAAACAAACAGACATTATATAGTCTTTACTCGCAGCTGGAGAGCAGTGCACACCATCACGCAGTCAAGCCACGCGTACGACAGGTGCGCACACGACCAGGGACGGGGCAGGGCTCCGTGGCACAAGTAGAAGAACCGCGGGTGCATGTGCACTCTGTAATGAAAGCGGGGATCTGAGATGCGACAGGTAAGGAGTGAACACGCTGCAGGGGGCGTGTTTCCCAATTCCTTACAGTACCCCCCTCTTCAGGATCGAACTCCGAGTGATCCATACTAGACTTGGGGGAAACAGTCCAGAGAAAGTTCTTACCAAGGCGGCAAGCACAGCAGGGTTTCGACAGATTCCAAGGAGGGGTCCACAGAGAGTCCAGGCCGCAGTACAGGAAAAGGAACTATGACTAGGAACTATGAACAGGAACTATGAACAGACTTTAAAAACAGCAGACCTGGAAACTCACGGAAAGGGCACTCCATGGTCCGGAACTCAAGGGCTCACTCCTGGAGTAGGAGGAAAAATAATTCTGGACTCTAGTAAGAAAAGGGATTTGAGTCTCCAATGGTGAAAGCATTCAGGAACAACAGACAGGGCAAAGTCCACCTCAAGGGGGTCCATATTTGTTCGGCTGAGCATATTGTCACACGCGCTCCAACGCGCAAGAAAAAGAGGTGGGGAGGCCACAGGAGACACGAGATAAGAGAAAGTTGCAGCGCAGCTGGGGAGTGGTGCACATAGTCACGTGAGGGCGCCGCGCACGAAAGAGGCACGGCACATCTAGAGGAGTGGAACCAGGCTCCGTAGCAGAGTTAGGACAGCTGCTAGTACGCGTGAGCTCTGTTAGCAGAGCGGAGGTGTGCGTACTCTCAGGCACCAGTGTGGGGGTCTGGTGTGTCACAGGTGAGGAGGTAAGAGAGAGAGTCAAGAGTGCAAGGTCAGTAAAGGAAAGTAAAGGAAAGAGGAATGTCTCAGTCTTCCGGAAAGCCAAAGGAAGCAAGTAGAGGTCCCAGAGGAAATCCAGGAAGGAACAGCATGCAATGGCAGGAACAAGAGGCATAGTGTACTAGAGTAGTACTTTGCATGACCCAGGGCAGGTAGCAACTGCCTGTTATTTAAAGGGCAGCGGCAGCTGTTGGTGATGAGAGTCAGAGTGATGCTTACTTCCTGTCAGGAGGTAGAGGGCAGGATTTGCCAGAAAGCAAGACGGCGTCGCTTGCTTCAGTATGCTTGAAGTCACTTCCTATTGAAGAGATGTCAGGGGGCTAGGCGGAGGCACGGCCTCTGCAGAAGCAGGGAAGGGTTCAGGAAACAAACAGACATTAGATAGTCTTGACTCACAGCTGGAGAGCGGCGCACACCGTCACGTGTACACGCCGCACGTGAAGGAGATGCGCGATGCGACCGGGGCCTGGCCGGGCTTCGTGGCACAAGTAGAAGAACCGCTGGTGCGTGCGTGCTCTGTAATGCATCTGAGATGCAGCAGGTAAAGAGGGAACACGCCGCAGGGGGCATGTTCCCCAATTCCTTACAAGACCAGAATTGGAGCTAGTCACAACTAGGACTCATGCTGTTCCTAGACAAGTAAAAGTAATGTGCTGATTTTATTATTTGGCATCTGGCTCTAATAAGAATAAAGTGGTAGCACTAAGTGGAGAGCATACAAAATTCCCCAGTGACAAGAAAGGAGCTGAAACATAATTCTTATAGAATTTTTGGCTTCCTAAATTTGGAATAAATACATAAATAATCCCTATACACAAACCATACAAGGTATGTGCTGACAAATAAGACATAATATAATACTAAACAAAAGCACCACAGCCTTCACATAGACAGCAGCACAACACAGAAATATGTAGAGAAGGACTGAACTAATTAAATTCTCTTTTTTTAGAGAGAGGGAGACCACAGATAATGAATCAAGAAAAATCCGACAAGGAAAAATGAGAATAAAGTGAATTATTTCAAATCCGTCCACAAAACTCAGTTTCTCAGGATTTAAATAATCCGATGTTGGATTTAACGCAAATCCAGTCCACATACCATGTTTACATTGATTCTATTTTTATTTAACATAACGGAAAATGTACCTCTGATATTTCTTAAAGTCCTCTATGGCAGCCAGATACAGATGGGATAAAACCTCCTCCAAACTGGTGTAGGAATTTTTTTTTTGACACAAGTATAAAAGAGGTGTGCTCACCCATCTAAACAGTTATTTCTTTGTCATAGCTGGCAAAAGAGCACAGACATACAACATGTAGAAAAACACAAGGGTGGGAGGTATACTGTATAGAGGACTTCAAGAAACCGAAATATCAGAGGTATATTTTCTATTTTCTTCAGTGTCCTCTATGTTTAGTCATGGTTAATGTATCATTTGATTCCTTCCCTTTGAAATGAGGTGAAATATAATCTCAAAGTGGGTACCTGTAATAAAAAAAACTGATTGGCTGATGTACCATGTGTTTTCCTTACTTTGAGATGACATCCCATCTCAAAAAAAGGGAAGGAATCACATGGTACATACTGTAAACCAAACCTGATTTGTTGATGTACTATATGATGTCTGGCACTCTGTGATGTCCCAGGTAGAGATGTTTGCAGATTTCAATCTGATGCGGATTGACTAGTCTCAGAAAATGAAATCTGCCCTTTTTTTCTATCACTGACAATCTTCACGATGAATTAATATTTCAAACTTGAAAACTTAATCAGTGATCCGTGATCTGCATTCAGAAAATCAGAATAATAATAGTTAAAGGAAGAGGAGCCAAGGTGGGGTATAAATAGAGGTGCAACATCAAGCTGAAGCAATTTGTTGCAGGGTTTTGCTGTGGGTTGGTTAGGCTGCTGCTGTAGTAATATATCTTACAAAATAATACATTAGTGACTTAATAAACTTGTAGCTGAACCATTAACAAGGCATCACCTGTGATTTACTGGAGATTCAGTTAACTGGGCCATAGGGTTCTGGCCCTCCTGCACATGTTTGTAGTATATTATAGCAGCAGTTATTGATATTTCTGTGAAATAATCCCAAGAATAATTATTAATATTCCAGAACAGTTTGAAATGTCAATTTTTTAAAAGGGCTGGGGGATACAGTGGTCCACTCCACAAATCCACATTGAGTTTCTATCATTCTCTGCTTCTACTGTTGGCAGCAGCAGGCGCTGTTGTAATGGTTAGATCAGTAATAAAAAAATCACTTTAGTTTATTAAAATTATACATTTATTTACTTAATAAAAGTTGTATCTGAATTACTAATTCCAAAGAATATTTCTTACAGTCAATTATTTGATAATAAAAGGGATTGAGTTTCTATATCATTCTATCTCTCCAGTGCACCTAAACTAGTGTGCCGCCCAGTGAACAGCAAACAAAAGCAGAAGTCAGTGCCATATTATAGCACTATACATAACAAAAGTGAAGTAAAATAATTACATCAACAGATCTAATAGTAGTAATACCTGTTTAAGTGTTTTTAATAAATATTTAGAAAGTAGGCGTAGAAGGGCAAGAAGAGGTGGATGTAGTTTTGGTCTAGTTCACTGTGTTGGTGGCACTGGTGATAAATCTAATAAAGTAAAATCATTTAATTGGTGGTGCTGGTGGGGGTGGTGGTGATTGGCTATTGAGAATCTGATCACAGGGTATATAAAGTATACCTGTAGGAGTGGAATTTGACTCCTCCTACCTGAGGAAGCTTAAACTGGTGGTGGATGTGAGAGTCTCTGGTAGCTTGTTACAGTTTTGAAGTGCACAGTAAGAGAAGGAGGAGCGGCCAGATACTTTCGTGAGCCTTGGGACCATGAACAGTCTTTTGGAGTCTGATCTCAGATGATACGTGCTGCATGTGGTAGGGGTGAGGAGCTTGTTCAAATAGATAGGTAGCTTGCCCAGAAAGTATTTGAAGGCAAGAAAGAAAAGGTGAACTTTGCGCCTAGACTCAAGTGATGACCAATCTAGTTCTTTGAGCATTTTGCAGTGATGTGTGTTGTAGTTGCATTAGAGAACAAAAAGGCATATTGAATTGTAGAGGGTGTCAAGCTTGCTAAGGTGGGTTTGGGATGCTGAGCCATATACTATGTCTCCATAATCGATGATTGGCATTAGCATCTCCTGTGCGATACGCTTTCTGACCAGCAGACTTAGGGAGGAGTTGTTCCTGTAAAGTACACTTAGTTTTTCATAGGTTTTGGATGTCAGGGTATCAATGTGCATCCCGAATGTTAAGTGGGAGTCAAACTACATGCCCAGGTATTTAAAACTAGTAACAGGAGATAGGGAGGTGTTAGCGTTGGTTCTGATATGGTGCTCAGTCACTGGAAGCTTTCAAAATTTAGTCTTCATCCCAAATACCATTGTTCCAGTCTTGTCAGTGTTTAAAAACAGTTTGTTTCGGGAAATCCAGTTTTCGCGTCTCAAAATGTCAGACTGAAGTATGTGTTCGAGGTTGGAGAAGCTATGGCTCTGTGCATATAGGATTGTGCCATCTACATACATGTGTATTGAAGCTTCCTTACAAGCTGTGGGAAGATCATTGATGAACACTGAGAAGAGTAGGGGCCCCAGAACAGAGCCTCAGGGGGTTGGAGTTAGAGCCTGATTTGAACACATGTGGGATCTACCTGATAGGTAGGACAGAAACCAGTTTAAAGCATGCTTCCCTATTCCAGAACTCTGGAGTTTGTTCAGCGGGATAGCATGATCAACAGTATCAAAAGCCTTTGCAACATCTAGGAATATTGCACCAGTGAGTTGTCCCCGTTACATTCCACACTGGATTTCATTGCAAACGTTTAGCAGGGTAGTTACGGTGGAGTGCTTGGGGCGTAAACCAGATTGGAATTGGTTAGGGAAATTTATCTTGGTATAGTAATCGCTTAGTTGGGAATGGACACATTTTTCCATGACTTTGGATATTATTGGGAGAAGTGAGATTGTCCTCTAGTTTGAGACAGTGTTTTTGTACCCACTTTTCAAGATTGGGACAACTCTGGCAGTTTTCCAGGTCTTAGGGATATGCAGGAGATCAACATAGGATGGGCTGGACGAAGAGACTGTGCAAAAAGCTATGCAAAAGCACTCAGCAACTCACCAGGTGGATAAAAAATAAAAGAAATTTATTAAGCTACATATTGTATTTATTAATTCATAAAACAAAAATACATAACAAAACAGGCACTCCCACTAGTTTCACGCTTCTAGAGCACTTTCTCAAACTTTCTCCTTGAGAAAGCGCTGTAGAAGCGTGAAACGAGTAGGAGTGCTTTTCCCCTGTTTTGTTATGTATTTTTGTTTTATGTAGCTTAATACATTTATTTTATTTTCATCCACCTGGTGAGTGCTTTTGCATAGTTTTTTGCACAGTCTCTTCGTCCAGCCCATCCTACGTTGATCTCCTGCGCCTATACCCCGGATTGTTGTGACGCGCAGCAGCCGTGCAGGTGCACATCACAGAGGATTTGATTTCACCCGATGTGGGGGAGACGGTGCTTTACACAGAGCTGCCATACTCTGCACTGCGCTAATAGAGGAACAGGGAGGCTAAGATCAACACTACATTCGGAGATGGGGCTTCAGAGGTAATTTGATACTTTCCCTCTGTTGTGCATATCCCCCCCACCAAGTGTTGCAGTTTCAATACACATCTCATCCCTATATATCTCTCGGTCTCTCCAAATTAACCCATACTGGACTTTACCTCTATATCACAATACCTACTTACCTACAAACTACAGCTTTTGCTGCGACTGCAATTTGACTTTATGAATATTTATGGAACTTATTATTGTCCAAGGTGAATCTTAGAGCTTAGTAATGGCCCATCTGTTAATCTTAGGGATATGCAGACAGGATAGAGTTGACTATGGAAGCAATTGGTTTGGCAATGGCTGGGGCACCAAGTCTTAGGAACTTAGATTGTAGTAAGTCAGATCCACATTGGTTGCTTAGTTTTAATTTGAGGAGCGCTTGTGTCATCTCCTCTTCGGATACTGGGCCAAATTGAAAATTGTGTGCAGTTTTGGGAGGGAGTGGGGCTATATGGGTACTCCAAGGATGAGATTCAGGTTTGTGGTTTGGGTTGCGTTTCGCTAATAAGTTAGTAGCATACCCCACAAAGTAATTGTTGAATGCATTTGCAATGTCAGTGGGGTTTGTCAGAGTAATATCCCCCTTAGTGATATTACTTGGTTGTTGATGGTTAGAAGGCTGGAATATATTGTTGATAACCTTCCAGAAATTAGCTGGGTTTGATGTATTCTGGTGGAGATTGTCAGAGTAATATTGTGCTTTAGCATGTCTTGTTTGCCTTGTGCACATGTTCCGCAGGCATCTGTAGTGATTGAGATCCTTGGTAGTGCCAGTTACTTTGTAGCTTTTCCACAAGGCATCCCTGAATTGGTAGAGTGCTATAAGGTCAGTTGTAACCCATGGAAGGTGGGCTCCCGTACCCTTATTCTGCGTAGTGGAGCATGGGTATCACAGAGTTTTAAGAACTCGGATTGGAAATAGTCGAGCGCAGAATCAGGGTCGGGAATTAAATCGATTCTGTGCCAAGGGCAGTTGGTAAGATCAGCCAGAAACTGTTGTGGGTTAAAGTTTCTAAATGTTCTACTGAGGAGAAATTTAGGGCTCGATTGGGGCGGTTTAATTTTCCTTACACAGTACAATATTGCATGGTCATTGAAAATGTCAGGAAGGATGCCAGAGGATTGGATTCTGCTGGGATTTGAGGAGAGAATCCAGTCTAGCAAAGAATGGTTGTGCGATTTCAGATTTGTCTGTGTGGGTTGCGAAATAGGTTAAGTGATTGGATTTGTATCTGAATGTTGTGGTTTTTAGGGTCACGCTAATTGAAGTTGAAATCCCCAAGAACTAGCAGCTCACTCTTCTCATTCAGAGAGGAAATGGAGCCAAGAAACTAGGTGATATCAGTTAGGGACTGTAGAGGGGCTTTAGGGGGGAGGTAGATGCCAGCAACCAAGATGGGCTTAGAAAAGGGGAGGCAGATTCTGCCAACTAGGATTTTAAAAGAGGATGGGCTTGGTGGCAATTTAACAGTGTAAATTGTAAGGTGTCTGCAATATAAAATAACACCCATCCTCCTCTCTTTGACCTATCTTTCCTAGAAATGGAGTATCCCTGAATGGCAATATTTGCATCGGGAGTTTTAGGGGTTAGCCATGTTTTTGTGAGAACGATGGCTTTGGGTTTATGCATAAGGCATCATGCTCTTAGTTCATCCAGTTTGGCCAGCAGGCTCCGGATATTTATATGGGCGACAAATAGCCCTTTTTAGGAATTTAAAGGTGGAATTCTCAGGAGTATTGGACAGAGTAGAAATGGGAGGGCCTGGGTTAGGTTCAATATCACCTGCTAAAGAGAGTAATAGTATGAGTAGAAATTTGAGTAGTTGTTTGCAAGTTGTAAATTTGTGGTGTTTGCCATTAGAGTGGGTGGTGGTTGGTGTGCTGGTTTTTAGGGTTCTCCACCAACATTCAGTAGATAGTGCAAGGCTTTTGAGTAGTTCAGGGTGTATAGTAATGTTGGGTGTGGGCCAGGAGGGAGCAGTTTGTAGTGGATAGAGAGAGTAACATTTCAATGAGGCCACGAGAAAGAGCAAAGTTGAGGTATATACCAGGTTCATTATGCCAGAGGTAGGTAATGCTGCATAGAGATGTTGTGAGCTAAGTGTGTGTGCAGACTAAAGAACAGGGGTGTGCCTTTTCCTTGTCAAATGTTTTGCTGCATTGCAATGCTAGGGTCGATTCAGAGTTTCAGTGGGCTGAGTGGGTGTGGGAGGTAGTTGTGTGCAGTCAGTGTTGGGAGAGGCTGCAGTGAAATAAGTTGCAGAGGGGTGGGGATTAAAATGTGCAGGCTTACAAGCTTGGGATCATAGTGTGGTCATAGAAGCTCTCCGTTTGTTGTCTTGTGTAGAAGAGTCCCCAGTCCACCTCTAGTCAAACTATAGTCTAACTATATATTCTCACTTAAAAATTATCACTTTAAGATCACTTTAAGATGCATCACTCTTAAGATGACAATGCTACCCTGCCCCCACTGCCTGATTATCACATGAAGCGCATAAATTTAACATCCAAAGAATCATCCACATGTGTTTCTGATTGTGTATACTGTGTTGCTCTATCGTTGTTGCTTATTTATTTTATGTCCCCGGATGAATTTTTGAGCCCCGATATTTCTGCCAATTATTTAACATAAAACTGTAGTTTCCAGTTCAGGGTGATGGCAGGAGCAGTATACAAACATCAGTGAATAGCAGAAAATGGCATACACTTCAGCTGCCATCAAATGTGTACCACCATAGGTAGAGCCAGGGTGTTAAGAGAGAAAGTGGCTGGAAATGGAATACAATTCAACTGTGCTCGAATTCTGCTGTAATATCCACAATAAACCTGGTAGCTAAGAGGATGATGATATCTAGCAGTCTGTGTCTTACCTGCAACTTTAACCCTTTGTACTTTGTATGGGTGGTCTTACACAGGCGGGGTGCAGAACTGCAGAGGCTTTTCTTTCAGGGCATGTTGAGGGAGAGATAGAGAGAAATGGAAGGGAGAAAGAAAAAAAAAGAAATAGAAGGCAGAGAGAGAGAAGCGGAAGGGAAATAGAGAAAGGAAATAGCTTTAAGGAAGAGATAGAGACAGAGAGAAAGGGGACAGGGAGAAGGGGGGAATAGAGGGAAGGACAGGAGAGAGATGGCGAAAGAAGAAAAGATAAATAAATAAATATAACATTTATGATATATCATGAGAAAAAGGCAATGTAAAAAATATCTCCTCTCCCTCTGTCCCCATCTCGCTCTTCCCCTCCCTTCTCTCTCTCTTTCTCTCCCTTCCCTCCCTCTCCATTCTGTCTCTCTCTCTCCTTCCCCCCTCTCTCTCTCTCTCTATATAATATACACACACACATATATATATACATATATATATATATATATATATATATTTATATATATATATATCTCCGCTCCCTTATGTCGAACTATTATTTAAAAACATTTTTAAGGAAGAAGGAAGGCGAATCACATTTTTTTTTCAAATCAGTACTCGAATATTCACATTTTTGTATAAACGCCATATTCGCTGCGAATTTGATTATTGGCAAATATTTCTCGCATCTCTACAAGCAATGCAATTGTCAGGGGGAGGTTAGAGGAAAGAATTCTATGGTTGTACAATAGAATTATGTATTAGAATTTCTTACAAAACCCTATTGCAGAAAATTGTTATACAGTAGTACAATTCCAAAGTGCGGTGGAAGTTTCAGGTGAGGAGAATGCTACTTGTGCTGCCAACACAACAGACCACTAAAACAGAAAATCATGGAGCACAAGAGACTGATTACTAAAGAAGAACTGATGCACCTAGTGTCTAAGCACTTCTTCATGTGCCCTTTGGGCACTTTAGACAGTTTAAGTGTATTACTATTAAACAGATCCAGCCACTGAAATGAGACGGTGACAGAATCAATACCCTTTATCGTAGGGAGGCTTTTTGGATCTTCACGCTCGATAACTTAATTCCCAAGGGTATACATAAAGAATGAGAGCTCAAACACTTTTTATAAACCATAATATTGTACATGCAAGCATTTCAATATATGTATCCCCTCCCTCTCACTTATTCCATTCCAACATAATGTCTAGTGATGTAGCTTCTAGTATATCTAGCTCTGATAGGTACTATGGGTAGTATAACCATGTTATAATGTATTATCATTTACAGGGTACTGTAACTTGGTCAACTTTGTGGTCACACAATCTGGTTTATTGCTCTGTGCTAATTCCATGTACAGATGATTTGCACAAACCAATTAGATACCTTTATGTGATAGCATTTTTTATATTAATATTATGAATAGTATCAATGTATCTTTATATATATATATGAATCTATGTTTTTTCTGTCTCAGCTATTCCATTCTGATTTAATATCGAGTGATGGAGCTATATTCAGTCAAGACAGATACTATGTGTAATCATAGGTAACTTATTTACATTACAATTTATCATAATTTACCAGGTATATCTGTCAATATGTTAAGAAATGCGAGTACACTGTCTAATTATTTGATTATTTGAATAGAGTCTACTGACTGGCACCAATTCTATGTACAGATGATTTGTATTGACCAACCTTATACTTTCAAGTGATACATTTTGATATTAATACTACACACTCAAAATGGGGTCTATGATTCCAACATTTTATTCTACGTGGGGTTTAACGAGTCATGGTTATCCCTAGATATTTATAATTATATCCATTTTAGTACTAAAGAATATATATAATATTATTTTACAGTATCACATGGTTAAATAACAGTGATACACATATCACGATAACCAATACAACAATGATGTACAGTATATTAACACATTGTTTTGTCAATGGATATACTTTACTAATACTAAGGAAGAAATGTCTCTTTTCTAAGAGAGTACATGCTAATAGTTATTTTGTGTCTTCTAAAACATGTTACCAATTGATTAGATATCAATATATTTTAGCTATTTTAACTATTGTGATGTCATGTCCGGGGTGAGGGTATATAAGACGACCCCTCTCCAAGTGCTATTACCTGTTTGCGTGGGGGATATTTTTGTCTAGTTTTTTTTTTGTTGTATTTTAAATGATCTATTAAAATCTACTTTATATTTTCCTACATCTGGCAAGTTGCTATTTACTCCAGGTATCTGAGTCTTCATCAAATCCTTGTGTTTTCGTCAGTACATCTGTATATATTTTTAGAGTTTTTTTAAGCTGGTCAACCCTGCACAGTAAATAAAAAAAATATGACAATCTTAAAGGAGATATTAGGACTAGTTTACAATGTCTAACCTTAATAAAGACCTAATTTAAAAAGGTATTTTGACTGCAGAAAAATGTAACCTTTGCCATTCATTGTGAGCATCCACTTTTCCACCTAGGGGAATAATTCTTTATTACTGGGTCCTGTAGGTTTACTGTATTGTTCACTTGTCACAAATCTGATTTTGTTCAGGGAGAGACATTATTTGACTACAGTTTATTACATTGCTCACAAAAACTTATATAGTATGATCTGTACACTTTGGAAATTCTTTAAATAAGAAGCGACTTACCAACTTTGCAGCATCCTTCTGAAAATCCATGTACAGTACATTGACTTTGGGGCCTTTTATGTACTTGCCGCTTAACGGTATGCACTTTTTACCCTTTTCATTTAATTTCCTTATAACTATACCTGCTTGTTATTTTTCTTCTTGCTTACTTTTCTCTATCAATACTCAGTGGGCTGTTGTAGAATCAAATGCTTGCTCTGAAATGTATCATCTTTTACATTTCTATGTATGTGTTGATTTTTATGAAAGTGATAATACCTTTGATCTGTGCATTTGCCTAATTTAAGGACAGGCTGACAATTTAGAGGGTTTGTTTTTTTTCCCTTTGAAATCTTGAAAGTATGATTAGTTTATTTATTTTTGTCATACTTACTACAAAGAAGCCTCATTGTCCATTATTATGACATATATCTACATCTAACAGCCTGCTTGTCCTTTGTACCAATCACTGTGATTAGTCTAACCCCCACTGGCAACAGATGGATTCAGGCTATGCGATAAGCCAAGCTGCTTTTCTCTTGTGCTTCAGATCCGTTATGGTGCTGAGGGAAAGCTCTTCTGCATAGGGAACCCAAGTGGGAGCCGTTTTAAACAAGTGTGAAGAAAATATTAGGGTAATTACAAAACACATGGAGGGGGTCTGGCTACCAACTGTCTTGAAAATGGATTTTAAATTTATTTTAGCAGATTAGTTGATCCGCTCTCAGCAGTCTGTCTTTTAAAATAATTCCTGTACAAATGTTATGCTGGAAGTTCAAATAAATAGACCAGACAGGTATATCCAATATACTTATGTTTCCTGACTGCTCTTATATGAGTGTTTTGCTAATGCAGGGAAAACGAAAATAAGTCTCTAAAAATGATTTCATCTTAAATGTTGCCAAAGTCCAGCAATGATCCAATGAAAATTAGAGATTCAGGAAGACAAAACCTGGATCTGAACCTCTGCTGAACTCTAAAATGACGTAAAACCTCTATTCCACTTCTGATTTTGGCAGACTGGGAAAGAGCTGCCCAAGTAAGGGTGAAGGAGGAAGGGGAATGACTGAGCAACCACTAAGAGTAGGGGAAAGAGGGGAGGGTCTGTCTGAGCTTGCTTTGTTGTGGGAGGGCAGGAGAAACAGAGGAAGGGAGTGGGCAACTGAGATAGACAGGACAGCAGGGGAAAGAGAGGAGGGGAAAAGGTTGGCTGCTGACTGAGCTAGCTTGGGGGGAGTGGGGAGGAAAAAATGAGGGTGTAGGGCTGAAATATATTAAACACACATACTGTATATATATATATATATATATATATATATATATATATATATATATATATATATATATATATATATATATATATATATATATATATATATATATATATATATGGAAGAAAAGAAGTGCAAGCTCCATAGCATATACTGTATGATAGAATATTAATAAAACAAATTGAAAAAAGGCTCTCTTGGACATACACTCACAAGAGGACTGAATAAAAGAGTGTTTGTGAGATTTAATCTCAATCACAATGACGACACCATCAGAAGTCAGCAGAAGTCCTCATTGCCATTTAAATAGTGATCCAAAACTAGGTGAGATGCAGGATGGAACAGATATGCACGAGGCAAATGTCCTGGTAAACTCACAATACTCTGGCACTCAACTGCAGGGTGGAGAATACAGGAGAAGAAGGTTAGATTAGGGATAGATATCCCCGATCCAAGTGGGATTTACAATCTTTCCTCACATATATTAACATCTAACCAATCACTCCTTCTTAGCAGAGGATAACATTTCACACCTAGTGCTAAAGTAAGAGCATTTGATCTCTTTGTCGATCTAAATAGTTTCATACGGAAGCTTACACTAAAAATATTTTGCAAGCACAAATACCCCCGTCCCTCAGTACAACAGAAATTAATTTTAATAATTATATGTCTGATCTACTAGGTGAATTAGATTACAATATTGATTCTCAGTTATCTAGTATTAATGATAGCATGATTAGTTCCAATTGGCTTGAACAGTTTACTGAAACTACATCACCAGGGATAGTGCCACTCTGTTCAAACCGAAGTCCCTTTTTTATCCCTATCAATGTAAAGAAAGTTACATTGATACTGTGACAGAGTCACTGTCCTTATGGACTAAAGATCTAGCAGAGTGGATAGGTTCCAGTATGCAGGAGGTTAAGTTTCTCTCTGTGAGCTTGCTGCACCTGCAGCTAATTAAGCATGAAGGACTCCTGAGAGACTGAAGGTTTAAAAGGCAGGAAGTAGCCTGCTTAAAGGGAGTTAGCTTTTCCCCAAGAGGGTAGAGAAGCTTCTTCCCAGCTGGGACCCCAACCCAGGATAAAAGATCACCACTGACTGGACAGCCTGCACCTGGGAACCGTCGTTCCTGAAGGAGCGACACAGAGACCCTGGGATAGGAATCCCCTACCAAACAGATAAGCCATAAATAAGACTGTTAAGACTGCAATGTTAAAAGACTGTTTGCTGCTGCAATTCAAATAAGAGACTTTCTTATTGTACTTTGGTTGTGGAGCACTTATTTTGGGGGCGGATAACCAGATTAGCTGGCTGCCCGGTAGATAGGGCTGAAGAAGTTGATTTAGTTTCCCTAATGAGAATAGAAATTTATTGCACGTTTTATTTTGCCTTAAAGCGACAGTATCCTGATGGTTATTGGGCTGGTGGATAATAAAACAACTATAGTTAAAGTTTCATACCGTGTCTAGCATCTTACTGACCCGAGCGCGAGGACGTCCTGCCACAATACATTTTACACCCTTGTTCGTCGTGACTTTGAACAATTATGTTTAGATATGTCATAAATCAAAAATAATCTCAGTAAAGGTGAAATACAAGCACTAGATGAGCTCAAGAATATTGAAAACATCATAATGCGTCAGGCAGATAAAGGAGGAACATAGTCCTTCAGAACCGAGCTGACTATATGTCAGAAGCTATTAGATTGCTTTCTGATTCTAAGACTTAAAAGGTGCTCTCTAATGACCCAACGTTAGTGTTTTAGTCTGAATTACTGTATGTGTTGTAAAACATACTGGACACCTAACAAGCTCCTATTAAACCCCCAAAATACCCACAACATATATATAAGCATATGAGTATCAGAGGAGTGCTACTGAGCATGGCAATATGCATTAAAACCAGAGACATAACATAAAACACAGACAAAGCTCAGTTTTTAGCACATCTAGTGAGACTCATACACGGTACAGTGCCTAAATATATATAGATAAATATCTAATAAGTAAATGGTCTTTTAGTTTGACATTTTTGGCCAAAATTGTTGTAAGCCCCTGAGCCAACGCCAAGGCAGACCACATGAATTACTGTATGTGCCTTGCTCAGGGAAGCCATGTCGAATGGTATTCTAATGAAGGATGAGTTCAAATATCTATACATCTCTAATCCACGAATACCAGTGTTCTATCACCTCCACAAGGTGCACAAGAGCCTTGTTTGTCCACCGGGGAGACCCATTATATCGGGGGGTTGAGTCGATGACTTTGAGCATGTCCAGATATGTGGATCACTTTCTTCAACCGTATGTGATCAATAGCCAAGCTTAATAATCAAAAATAGATAGTAGACACCGTTCTGTGGCTAACGAAATGCTGCATCTTGCGTCCTGGCATTGTCTTGTCCCACATTCAGTTGTACTGTTCAATTGTACCTCTACACCAAAATATGGAAGATACCAAATTGTACCTCACTCAAATTAAGCTAAAAGACTTACTGAAACAACAGGCACAACTTTACAGTGGTATCATCTTCCTCAGCAAATGCAAATAGGAGCATCTCATCCCAAAAGGACTGACGTTCAAAAACCCATTTGCGAACATATACAACACAAAATTCTCCAAACAAGTGTGCATCAGGACCTTGGAAAGATTAAGGAACCCTCTGATTAAGATCTGTTACAGCAACAGGAGTGTAAGAGATGTGTGCAGAGGGACGCAATGGAGACCGTTTTAAGGTGTAACTAAAATGACGCTGTATTGTGCCTGTTCGTTTAACACGGCAAAACCACTCAAAATAAATCAAATGAAGAGGTCTACTCCGCTTTGGAGAAATAATACACCATTACGCCGTCCCTCTCTAACTGGGTGTGTAGCTAAGCTAGTTACCACCCCCAAACATATATACATCTAGATATACAACAGTCCAAGAAGGCCTCTCTGCTCTCCTGGGTCAGCACCCTTGTGTGCTATGGCAATGTTTGTATCCAGGCATAGAGATCTGGTCCCTTGTCTTGCTATAAGCATACAGTCCTTCTGCAGCTCAAGACATCTGTTCCTCAGAATTGACTTTTTCTAACACAGTCTTAATCTGCCAGGTGGTCTGATTGATTGCCTGTTTAATCAACCAACCCACTGCTGGATATATAGGCAGTGGTAAGTTCCTGTTACATACCTCCCCTGTTTGTGGGAAGCTCGGGCTTACCATGGCCAACGCCCATCCTTCCACTCTCACTAGAGATATCTCTGTGACTCGAATGAGAGTGGATGGAGTATGAAAACCATCAGTCCCACTTGCTCCAGGTTATTAGTGTCTCTTTCAGAAGGTGCTTGAAATCAGCACTCCTCAGTCACTGGAGGAGGACTTTTTCCATACAGTCTTTGTATGGACCGTGTGGTTATGAGATTTCCCCAGCGTTGAGCGATCCTCTCTTTGTAGGCAGACTGTATGGCGACAGTCACAGAGCGTTTATGCAAATATCTTTCTCGCCATCTTTTCCATGGACCATTTTTGCACTAAATGTCCATTCCGTATACCCTTGCTCAGGTATTGCAAAGCCTCTGTCAGCTCACTCTTGAATTTTGTCTGATGTTTGGAATCTATTTCTATTATCTTAGCCTCATGCCATTTCATGGTACTACTTAAAGAGCATTCAAGAATAGCTTTTTGAATTTTCAGCTCTTGAAGCTGTCCTTCTGCACTTCTTTTTCCACTCAATCCAGTTGTTAGTTTATGTTCTTTGGGATTGAGTTACGAATCCACATCCATTTCCAGAGAACGTCCTATCTTTTCATAAAGAAAATAGTTCCCAACACACAATAATAGAAATAACAGATATTCAGCAATCAATAAAAATTCAATGTGAAAGCATATAATCACAAAAAGATATACAGAATGTAGAATGTGAGAGTAAACTTTTCTCCTGGTGCAAAATGGCACCTGAGGGAAAAGGGTGTGATGGAGGATACGGACAAGGTAAGACAAGGGGTTGGAAAACAATGGTAGGGAGGGGTGAAGGAGGGGGTATGGGAGGGGTTGAAAAGTAAAAACGAGGAGGATAAAATGTTAGGTAAATAGAGGGGGGCAACATTTCGGGGATGAACCCCTTCTTCTGGAACCCCTTCTCTCCCCAGATGTCGGCTCCGTTCCGAGGTGGTTCTGCTCCTGCTGGTGTGGCCGATTGAATGTCAGGTGGTGTTGGCAGTGCAGAGTCATTTTCATTCTCTATGGATGAAATTGAGAAAACATGTTCTATGGTGAGGAGATCTACTGGTTGGTGTACGAGTCATCCGGACTCTGTCAGCAACTATGCCCCTGAGGAAACGGTGCAATTGAGTGGAGTCGGTGGGCAGTGACAGCACTTTGAGGAGCCTGAGGAGCCTTTCTTTTTAGGGAAATGATTTGGGGTGACTAAGCTATTATGTCCTAGAGATTATTTTTTAAATGTTTACAAAGGAGAGATGAAACAGCAAACAGAAAAAGCAATAGGGAGGGCATAATGAGATGCAGGGAGAGAAAGGTATGAAGAGAAAAGTAGGAGTTGAAAGAGCAGACGTATAAATCAGGCATGGGAGGGCAGTATAGCAAAGAAAATTAAATAGAAGCTTAGAAAGTGAGTCAATATACAATATGTATAAAATTGTCAGAATATTTAGAAAGCCAAGTTCTCATAGTTGCAGGGCTGCTGATGAAGTGCAGAGTCCAGTTCTTCTTGTATTTTTCAACACCACTTCCATTCCAATTTTAACTCTGCAGACTTCATACAGTATGTGACACTTAGATGTTACACAGCCAAGATTCACTGACTTTACTCTAAACAGATTCACATGACTAATAATTAAGGGTGGGGTTTGCTTATTCAACTCAGACAAACACATCAAGGAGATGTTAATTAGATAAGATCTGTTGCAATTGGGGTGAATTTGATAGAAGAATTCAACTCAGACATAAATATCTGTTTGAAGAAATGAATCAGAATGTTTGTCCATATATTCAGTATGAATCCAATTATAAAAACATCCATAGATGATAACTAGAGATGGGCACATTTTATTTGGCGGATTTGGATCTGCCTCAGATTGGGCGGTTTCTTTGGTCCGTGTATTTCAGTGGATCAGTCTCAAAAATGGTGATTCGCCTTTTGCTGATTTTTTTTCCCAACACCAAAAATCCATCCGTGAATTGCAAAAATCACTGACAGATTTTACTAATCCAAGCCGCAGATTGCTGAATCTGCAGATTGGAATCTTAAAATCCATCAAAGGATTGTAAAACTGCGCATGGATTGTTAATATCCACAAACAGATTGTATCCAATGGCGGTTTTGGATTAATCCACACAGATGGAAACTGTAACAATCAGTCTCTGGATTTTACGTGGTGGAACGGATTTTGAAGGGGAAATTCAGAAAAATCCAGGAAACGTATTTGGACTGGTTCGTCCATCTCTAGTGATAACTCCAATTTTAACTTTGTAGACATTTCATATGTGGCACTTAAAATGTTATAGAGCCATTGTAATATTTGTACTGTATATATTTTTTTAAGATGGAAAAAAGGACAGGACAATGTTGTTTACTATCATTTAAGGTGTTTAAATAAACTTATTTTAACGATTATTTGCGGCAAAACCATGAAAGGTAGATTGGAGTGAGAAAGTCTATAATAAAGTCCAAAATGTACATTATTAAAGTAATCTAGCTCTGGTTATCTTTCTTAGTAGCTTAGTAACATTATGGGGAAAAAAAGGTTATTCAGCATTTTGGCAGAAGCTGTAATTTTACATGATAAATATAGGAATGTAGAAAGAATTTAAGCAGCGAGAGAGCTTTTATTGCATTTCTAATTTCTGATTCAGTGACATTTTTGATCAAATTAATAAAACAAAAAATGGAATCTTATTATAGGCAATTGATAAAATTACTTTACATGCCACACAGTTTAGCAAGCCAAGGAAGACATTCCATGCAAGGAAGTCCCTGGTCCATTGAATTGGCAGGTCTGTAGAAAAAAAGACTAAGCTGTTAATGAAACGTTTGTGTTTTGTTTTATGAGCATCCTATAAAAAAAACTTGGAGCATGTCAAACATGTAATATAGCAAAAAAAAAACAAAAACATATATATATATATAGGTAGCAGAGTACCCTCCCTTGCCTCCTTCCTGAAAGTAGTCCCGTCGTGTGGGAGGGTTTAGTGAGCTGTGTCAGCCATGTTGTGTTTGGCACAGCCACATATATATGGACTGTGTAATGCAGCAGCCATATTGATGTTGGTGCTACCGGAAGAGGAGCTCCTTCATTCAGGATTTCCTCCGTGGACTGGAGACAACGTGTTTAGTACTGACGGAGCCGGAGAAGGGATAGGTAGGCCAGACCCCTCCCCCTATAGGCCCCAGCTACAGTAGTTCCCCTACACCATAGTGGATATTATATGGCTGGGCCAATAGTAAAGGAATTGCCCCTTAGTGTGCGGACAACTCAGCGGAGTAGATGGAACCATGGCAGAGGATTCCCCAGGCCTTGTGGAATGGCTGCTCAGTGCTACCGGACGTAAGGCGAGACAGGGATTGTGTTGGAGTCCCTGCATTGTACGATTTACTGATGCGGCCTGTCTGAATATACCGTGGTGTACTTGAGTACCCAGGAAGGTACCCACGTGCACCAACACCACACGGGGAGGGTAGCGCTGCACTCACATATATCTCTAGGAGGGATTGTTCTGCTGGACATTGGGTTCTTGGTGCCATGGACAACCTCAGTACTTTAGGGGACAATTTTGTCATTGTTACCTGCACGTTGTTATTGTGTGTGTATACTGTATTGCAGAAGAGGCTATGGGACCATATTAAATAGTGTTGCATATAGTATGTGTGGATTGTGGTTATTGGAGATATACCATATAGGTACACAGGTTCCTGTGAGGGACTATCCCGTCAGCGCAGGGATCATCACAGGTGGAGGCACTGAACCAGCCACCGAAAGCTCACCAAGCGCGGAGGCTTCGCCAATAGGCATAACACCTGTATCAGCCAAATCTCCCTGAGAAGGAGGGAAGGGGTGTTACACACACGCACACACACACATATATATGTATATATATATATATATGTGGAGAGAGAGAGAGAGAGAGAGAGAGAGAGAGAGAGAGAGAGAGAACCGTAAGCGCTCACTCTAATCTAATTTAAATAATAGATATACAATATACAATCTATTCCCTGTGTAACGTATATGATAATGGTAGGTGCCGTATATGCACATAGAAAGTGAAGTGTAGCTGTGAGTGAAAAAGTGTTAAAAGTTGAAATAAATAAAAATATATATACTTAATCAAACCAAAATGGGATACATATCAAACAATATAAATAAAAACAATAAAAAGAAAAAAAAACCTTTGGAATAATATGCAGGAGATAAAGGAAAATTCCAAATACATGTCTATTCCCCAAAAAAACCTTGCAAAAAATATGTAGAAAAAATGAACCACATTCAATTGGAATCGAGGAAAAGGAGAGTAAGAGAGGCGCATGCCACATAGCTTAATTCTGGTGACAATTTATTCACAAAGGTAGCAAACTTTAAAAAAACACACTCACAAGTGTAGCTGGAACATTGAACATTTAGGGCCTCATGCAGTAAGCCCCGATAAGGGGGCCTATGCAGAGAGCAGTGAATTTTAAAATTGGCGAATTTATTAAAAAGTAGCTTTTTTGGAGAGTTTTATTCTCCATATGCAGAAAAGTGCGAATTCTGCTATGTTTAACATGGATGCGTGTGGCGAGTTTAAATTGGCGAGATGCGTGCTTCAGAAACGTGTAAAAACAAATTCGCGCCTTTTTTTTCCCTTTGCAATGGCCGCGAGCGGCAGCTTCTTGCCAGTTTTTTCTGGCGAGGCAAAAAGGAGACAATCGCGCCATTTTATTGGCGCGAACAGCCGCTAGATGCCGTTCGCGCCTCTCTGCATACGGATATTTTTAAAACTGGCGAGATTGAGGTTCTCGCCAGCCGCGAGGCGAGTTTTACAAATAGAAAAGAAAAATTGGCGCGTTTTTCGGAACTCGCCATTTTCTGCTGCTTTCTGCGCGATTTTCTCCAAAAAATGGCGAATTTTCGAAATAGCGCTGCTCTCTGCATAGGCCCCAAGGCGTTTATGGGCATTTTTTCCCTTCCACATTCAGTAAGCCCCGATAAGTGGGAATTATCGGCAACTTTTCTTCCGAAAAAAAAAATTTCGCCACCCGGCTGCCGATAAGCCACTTATCGGGACTTTTTTAACCCGCCTGAATTCAGTAAGCCCCGATCAGCTTTTCGGTGCTGATCGGCAGGCCAGATTGGAGATTTTATGGCCAATCCAGCCCGCCAACTAAAGTTGGCAACTTGCTGAAGGAGAAGCATCGGCAAGGGCGACACTTAGAAAAAATCAGCCCTTTTTCCTGCCTGTGATTGATGCCGGGGGTCTCCGGAGCTGATACCCACACCGGAGCCCCCCGGCATGCATCCGAGGCAGGAAAAAGGCATTTAAAAGCCACTTCATTACCTTAGCGGCTAACCGCTAAGGCAATGAAGGGGTTAACCCACCGTGCCAGCGTTATTGTGGGTAGCGGGGATGGGTGAGGGGGGTATTTGGCCCTGGGTGTGAGTTTAGGACTTGCGGGGGGGTTGCGGGGGCACTTAACCCCTTCACGACCGTAGCAGTTAATACCGCTACGGTCCTGAAGGGGTTAAGGCCTCCCGCTACCCACCCGCAAGCCCTAAACTACCACCGTTGGGGCTAATACCCCTTTCACCCACCCCCACTAGCCACAATATTAAAAAAATACACACCCCAGCCCCACAATAACTACATAAATAAATAATTAAATATATATATATATATATATATATATATATATATATATATATATATATATATATATATATATAAACCCAACAACACCTATACCCCCTAACATACTGTATAGTAATGTGCACAATGACTATTATCCACAAAAGGATAATAGTGCAGTTGTCCATTTACAATACATACACACCAATAAAGACATTAAATACATGTAGCACTCACCCATGTACGGCTGCCACGATGAAGGCCATCCTCATCTTCATCCTGCCCATGCCCCATCCGCTTCTGCAAAACAGACACAATAATTAAAACATTCTATGTAATGTCCCCTAACCCCTTAATCACCATAACGGTTATTAACCGCTACAGTCATTAAGAGGTTAACCCACCATCACCCACATACCCTCTCCCACTAACCCCCCCAACCCTGAGGCCAACCACCCTCACCCACTATCCACAGGGGAGTACTACCAAATACCCTTGGGGCCTATACCCCCTCCCCCAGCACATACAGTACAATAATGAGCCAAATAAATATTATCCACATAGGTATAATACATTATTTGGCCATTATTAAACACATTCAATACGGTAATAAAGTGATTTAAATTGTACTAACCTCATCAATAAGAAGTCTCCATCGCCAGCATAATCCTTGGTGTCCGTTGCCAAAATAATAAATAGCCAAAACATTTGAATACCAGTAACATAACACTGAACCCCTTAATCACCTTATCGGGTACTAACCTGAAAGGTAATTAAGGGGTGAAGCCATCCTGCAATGCCAACAACACTTATGCATAACATCCTCAATGATTTAAAAACCAATTGCCTAACCAAATCACATTTAATCATTCAATCTGAAGGCTCACATGCCTCTTAAAACATTGCATTTACAGTGTATACATGTAGCATAACATGTAAACTACATGTACACGCTGTAAACCAATGTTAACAATACAATAATCCCACTCAAATCGCCATACATCACAAGAAGTATATTATTTTATCCAATTAACTCACCATCAATGAATTAACACACATCAATTACATCCCTAAACAATTAAAATACCATCCATACCAATTACACAATGAACTAAAGCTATCGTAACAGAGAACCACTTCAAAACATAGAAAAAAGTACACCAACAATTACAATATACTAAAGCAAGGCTTTCCATATCCTACAGTACAGCATAGAAGCCCAAAACTTACATCTCTCTAATAATAAAATACATTTACCACACATCTATGCATAGCCACAATGATTAACAATACAGAATATCAAGCTTTAACAACAGTATCATTTATTACCCTGTATATATATATGTAGACATACATACATACATACAGTGGCAACAAATGATATGCATTTTAAAAAATGAACACATGAAAAAGCAACAAAAAACACAGTTACATTCAATACATTTCTTTCTTAAACTTACCATTACTTGCCCCCACCGACTCCCGTTGATCAGCTTACTCACGAACCAATCCACGACACAATCCAGGAACAGGAAACCATGAAATAAAAAAACATTAAAAATTAAACATTAAAATAATACAACATGACAATCAAGGGTTGTTCTAGTTTTAATCCATGTGAATCTGTATTAAAATACCTTGTTCCGGGGTCTTCTTGGCGTCCGGTGTCACGCCCAGGTCTTCAATCTTCAGGAGGAGGTCCTTCCTCCTCGGCGTCTGTCTTCAAAATGAGACGCCATAGGCTTTTAAAGGCCTATGACGTCACATTTGTCGTCATATGGTTCCCACGGCCCTGATTGGGCCGTGAAAACCATGTGTTTTGGCCGATGTAAAAAATATTGATGACGTCACTTAAAGGCAATGACAGCACAGCCAATCAGAATGCTTTGCTGCAATTGCCTTTAAGAAAACATCATTAAAAGACACATGGCCGGAATCACATGGTACGGCAGCCAATCAGAGTAGGGATGGATTTCCCACGCTCTGATGGTATTTTAATTGTTTAGGGATGTAATTGATGTGTGTTAATTCATTGATGGTGAGTTAATTGGATAAAATAATATACTTCTTGTGATGTATGGCGATTTGAGTGGGATTATTGTATTGTTAACATTGATTTGCAGCGTGTACATGTAGTTTACATGTTATGCTACATGTATACACTGTAAATGCAATGTTTTAAGAGGCATGTGAGCCTTCAGATTGAATGATTAAATGTGATTTGGTTAGGCAATTGGTTTTTAAATCATTGAGGATGTTATGCATAAGTGTTGTTGGCATTGCAGGATGGCTTCACCCCTTAATTACCTTTCAGGTTAGTACCCGATAAGGTGATTAAGGGGTTCAGTGTTATGTTACTGGTATTCAAATGTTTTGGCTATTTATTATTTTGGCAACGGACACCAAGGATTATGCTGGCGATGGAGACTTCTTATTGATGAGGTTAGTACAATTTAAATCACTTTATTACCGTATTGAATGTGTTTAATAATGGCCAAATAATGTATTATACCTATGTGGATAATATTTATTTGGCTCATTATTGTACTGTATGTGCTGGGGGAGGGGGTATAGGCCCCAAGGGTATTTGGTAGTACTCCCCTGTGGATAGTGGGTGAGGGTGGTTGGGCCTCAGGGTTGGGGGGGTTAGTGGGAGAGGGTATGTGGGTGATGGTGGATTAACCCCTTAATGACTGTAGCGGTTAATAACCGTTATGGTGATTAAGGGGTTAGGGGACATTACATAGAATGTTTTAATTATTGTGTCTGTTTTGCAGAAGCGGATGGGGCATGGGCAGGATGAAGATGAGGATGGCCTTCATCGTGGCAGCCGTACATGGGTGAGTGCTACATGTATTTAATGTCTTTATTGGTGTGTATGTATTGTAAATGGACAACTGCACTATTATCCTTTTGTGGATAATAGTACTGTTGCCCATTACTGTATTGTAATTTGTGCATTGCTGCTATGTTTATTGGGGGCATTTGTCCCCAATAAACATGCTACTATGCGTTAACCCCTTCATTGCCTTAGCGGCTATCCGCTGTGGTAATGAAGCAGCATTAATGTATTTTAATAATATTGTGCGGGAGCAGGAGGCCCCCTGAGCTGAAGCGCATTTATTTGTGGCTCAGAGACCCCCTGCTTCCCGAGTTACAGGCCCCGGTTTGGGCCATCGGTTACAGTGTGGACGCCATATTTGTTGCGGGAACGCTATAAACATGGCGGCGACACTGCCACCCGATGACACATACCGGGGCCTGTAACTCGGGAAGCAGGGGGTCCCTGCTCCACAAAGCAATGCGGTTCAGCTCAGGGAACCCCCTGCTCACTGTACAGTATTATTAAAAATACATTCATGCTACTTCATTACCGTCGCACATAGCCACCAAGGTAAGGAACGAGTCTTTATTGATGTGTGTTTTTTACTGATAGTGTAGATATGCAGAGGGTCTCCGGAGCAGAACCGCATTGGTTTCAGCTCCGGGGACCCCGTGCTCCCCGAGATACAGGCCCCTTTTGGGGTGCCGGTATCCCTCTGCTTTGTTTACAGGTCGCGGTCACGTGATCGGGACTTTTAAACGCAAAGGGATACCGGCACCTCATAAAGGGGCCTGTATCTCGGGGAACACGGGGTCCCCGGAGCTGAAACCAACGCGCTTCAGCTCCGAAGACCCCCTGCACATGTCCACTATCAGTAAAAGTTGTTTTTAAATACTTTATTTGTTGCAGATGTTTGCGCTGAGAGAGCGGCTTGTCTCTCTCATCTGCAAACATCTATCGGCAGAAAAGGCCTTATCGGGAGCCAGGCTGTATCGGCACAGGCTCATCGGCAGCTTTGCTTTCGCAGTGCTTCGGCAGGGATCGGAAGGATTCGGCCCTTACTGAATACTGCGAGGGCAAATCGCCCAAAAAAAGCCTTTTCGCAATTCTTGCCGACAATTTTGTATCGGGGCTTACTGCATGAGGCCCTTAGAGTCAAAACATCTCATAAGAAATTCAAATGAAAGTAGTGTCCCCGCCAGGAATTTTTGTTGTACTCCGCAGATCAGTGCTGGAAACAAAAGTTCTATATTTTGGAACTCATCCAGGGAGAACTCCAGGACACACAAGAGTACTGTAAATACTTGCAGGTTATGCGAGCAGGGAGTCCCGATTACCACTGCAATGCTTAGAATGAGGCAGTGTTCGATACAGAGAACTCCTCGTGGTAGCGGGATGACGTCATACATCGCTGCGTGCCGTCCCTACACGTTTCGTCACTAACACGTGACTTCGTCAGGGGTAGAGTAACAGATGCAGCAGGGACCTTCTAAAGCCCTATCTAGCTAAAGGAAACTGCTTTAACTAATAATGAATCAATGCACATCCAATCAAAAGCAGTGCATACAAACTGAAAGTAAATTACATATACAAATAAACTGAGGTTTTAAACGGGAAGAAACAAATATAGATACAATTACAAAGGTTTGTATTCATTGAAAACAATCATGAAATGTCAAAATCTATTATAAAAAAAAGGATAGATAGATAGATAGATAGATAGATAGATAGATAGATAGATAGATAGATAGATAGATAGATAGATAGATAGATAGATAGATAGATAGAGCATATATACATGGTATATCATAAACAATAGTGTACTAGCAGAAACCAGTTCTCATTATAAACATATTAAATATTGAGAAACTAAATGGTATTAATTATAAACAATGCCTGATGTTATGAAAGAACCAACATAACAAGCAGCCACTGAATAATGGATTCCAACTATGAATAAGAACAGAACTCGGGGAAGGTATTATTAAAAATCAATTAATATAATATAATATAGAACAATAATATTAATAATTATCACACTAATAAAGTGAGTAAATATTAATTCACATTGTAAAATGTAATACATTTGTTAGTGGACATAACAGAGATGGAATGAAAAAATATTGGCACCCAAGGAGAAAGCGGGAAGGAGAAGGAGGGGAAGGAAAGAATGGGGAGGGGGGAGAGGGGACATGGAGGAAGGGGAGGGGAGGGAGAGGGGAGGAGTGGGCAGGGAAAAAATGGGGTTGGGGGGAGGGAAACGGAAGAGAAAGGGAAAGGAAATAAGGGGGGAAAGAGGGGGAGGAAAGGGAAGGGGGAGGGAAAGAGAAATAATGGGGGGAGGGAGATATAGGGTATGACGGGGAAGAAGAGTACTATAGGCCATAAACAAAAATATTACTTGTCCTCACAGGTGGAGGCGCTGAACCAGCCACCTAAAGCTCACCAAGCATGGAGGCTTAGCCAATAGGTTAGCACCATAACACGCGTATCAGCCAAAAAAGAACCTATGAAGTAGCGCCTGTTAGATACCCTGAATATAAAGCTGATATAAACATAGAGGACTAGCTAACTATAGGCTAATTGAATATATACCTATCAGGGCAATGCAAGGTTAATACAAGATAACATGTGTGAGTATAACCGCTAGTCCCTAAAATGCATATATTAAACCATCTAAATAGTAAATCTCATATATTTAATAAAAAATAAGCGTAAAAAATGAAAACATTTAAAAATAAAAAATATTTATTTATAAGACCAATAGAGGAGTACAGTCCAGTTCCAAAATGTATTCCACTGTGGCGTCTGCAGCCCGAATAAGGGATCACCAATCCCTGACAAAAATCTGTAGAGAGAAGAAAACAAACAGGCGCACAACTAGTATATTAACGTATAAAAAATATGTATTTTAAGGAACATGAACTCATATAAATGCCCACTCACAAAGGTAGTATAAAAACAAGCGTGTATGAGATTAGATCTCAATCGCCAGTAACGTGGTCCTCTCAGCACACCACGAGATCCCAGCGTTCTCCTGCGTCGCTCCTCCACGTGAACCGGAAGCAGAACCTTCTCCCTTGAGCACACGGCAAAGATGTTCCTCTTGATACAAGTGAATCAAGAGTCCATACAGGCCAATGTGAATGCGTTCAATCTGAATCGCGGGGAGACTAATGAGCTCATTAACAACCTCTATGGTATCCACTAAGGGAGTGTCAGCCACACAGTTAGACCACGCTCTACGCGTTTCATCATCAAAATGACTTCATCAGGGATGCCCAATAGGTATACCCTCACAGTATATAGGGAAGATACAAGTTTGTTCCAGTAATTAATTATGCACATGTGAAACAATCAGCATTAATTTGATGAGGACCCAGTGTGAAACAAGCTAGATATCAGTGCAATCTTTTTAGCTCATAGCAAATTTCAATGTAAATATAAATGAAAATGAAAATTAACAACAAAGTTAAAAATAGCAATATGTATAAATAACTAAATTGTCAAAACTATATAAATAATATATAAATTAATACATGCAGTTCACATATGAGCACACATAGTTTATCTCCATATATATACTGAGTTTGAAATATTAGAACCATTCTCCATATACAGTACATAGAGAAAACCTTAGGCATTCAAAAGACGTGAAAAAAACATAGTATATTATATTCCCAGATAGTGCATGCATAATTGTTTCTGAATTAAAAAAAAATTAATATAATTTATTTATAGATGGATGTCAGTCAAATCACTGATTTGACTAGAAAATACCAGTTGAATTCTGGTTGCTAACATGGCGACCAATATAACAAATAAATATATATATGTATATATATGTGTGAAATATACTCACATTTATGCGCAAATGACATAGGTGGAACAGATTTCAAAGGAAGCCAGAGGAGTACAGAACAAACTGCAAGTGATGGTTGGAAGCAAGGACAGAAGAAAGGCAAGCCCCCATCTTCCGAATTATTATGTATTAATGAACAATATGTGTTTAAATTTAATTGTTGAGTATATACTAATTAATAATTATATAGTGATTATTGTGAGTGATAAATAATATACTGTATTTAAAAAGTGTTGCATGAAAAGTTTGATTCTGTGACTATGAGACTGTGATGTGTAAATAACTAATTAGTGATGTATTCAGTACTTTTAACAGCACAGTAAATATTAAAGTCTAAATGATGTAATATACTTGTTTTACTCTTGATTTTCTACAAATAATATCAAAGATATTTGTAAACTCCTGTTGTGAATCCCAACCGAGAATACCCGCAATCGACAATAATATTGGCATTAAGCCATATATGTTTTAAGGAACACAAATGATCAAACTGTAGGACCATAGTCCAGAGGGAATGCATAACAGCATTCAAACCAGACCTCTGGAGCAATCACCGAATGACTTGGGCGATTATACTATGGTACTAATATCAATATGGTCATTATGTCCCTTGGGGTACATTGTTTCCATAAAATACATCCAGTAGGTTTCCCTAGTACATAATTTTTTGAATCGGTCCCCTCCCATATAAGATGATGGGATAGACTTGATTCCCATAATAGATAGGGATTTGGGATCTTTCTGATGATTAGTAGAGAAATGGCGAGAGAGGTTATGGGTTTGGCAACCATGGATCACATTTCTGCGATGCTCTAAAAATCATATACTTAGAGCTCTGGAGGTTTGGATATATAAGATTTACCACATATTCACTTAGACAGTCAATGTGGTCCATTATTTCATATGAAGTGCCATTTGAAAAGGATATAAATTTATTAGTCTTAATTATATGCCTACAAGTAAGGCAACGGCCCCTCCCGCAACCAAAATTCTCTGACTTTTTAGGTAGATTGGAAACCTCTACTTCCTTAGATTTAAATTTGCTTGGGGCTATTATAGTTTTAATGCTCATAGCTTTCCTAAACAATATGGGAGCTTGTTCAGGTAGTGAAGGGCCAATTATTGGATAATTGCATATACTATTCCAGTGATGATTCAAAATCTTCCTAATCTGATAGGCAGATTGATTGAACTAGGTAATAAATTTGGGGGGTAATCAACCCTTTTTGTTGTTATATAAAATATTTATTTTATCACTGGTTATAAGCACTGATTCAGATTTTGCCTTGGATTGTTCCAACGACACATTTTGGTCCAATTGACTGCCATCAAAAAAGGCTTTGTCAATAATGGACTTATCACAGCCCTTCTCCAAAAATTTATTTGACAGATCCTGACCCTACTCCAAAAACTCAGTGTACCTTGAGCAGTTGCGCCGAATCCTGTAGAATTGGCTATTCTGCAAATTGTTCAGCCATTTCTTGTAGTGGTTACTACCATATTGTAGGTAGCTATTGGCTTATACAGATTTAAAATGTGTTCTGGTTTGAATTTTCTGATCTTCACCTATAAACAATTCCAAATCCAAAAATACTATTGTATCTGGGTGTTTAATGTGAGTAAATTTTAGACCCATCTGGTTATCGTTGAAAGATAACAGAATGTCCTCCAGGAGTTCCCTCACACCATCCCAAATAATAATAATATTATCTATGAAACGACCATAGAACACCAGACCCGCCCTCAGCCGAGCATTACCCCAAACATGGACACTATCCCACAGTCCCATGTAGAGGTTAGCATAACTGGGGGCACCACTGTTGCCCATGGTCATTCCACAGATCTGTAAATAAAATGTGCTATCAAATAAAAAATAGTTGTGAGTTAATAAAAATAAAAGTAAATAAATTTAATGCATGCTAAAAAAACAACCTCTGTGAATAGTGTAATTTAGGGTCCAATTCAAGAAAGTGATCTATGGCCTAGATACCTTTAGTGCGATCTATACACGTGTACAGTGAGGATACATCACAAGTAGCCCATTGAAAGGTATCCTTCCAAATAATACCTGAGGTGGAATCAATGACGTGCAACGTGTCCCTTGTGTGAGACCGTAAACCGGTAACATAGGATTGTAAAAAATAATCAACATATTGGGACACGTTCGATGTCATCGACCCCACCCCAGATATTATAGGCCTCACTGGTGGATTTACTGTGTTTTTGTGCAATTTAGGAATATGATAAAAAAATAGGTGTTCTAGGGTGTTTTATAAACAAAATTTTGTGCTCTAACTTAATAATAATCCCTTTAATCAGTGTATCTCGAAAGCTCGCACAAATAAAAGCATTTCGTTAGCCACAGAACGGTATCATCTATTTATTTTTTGATTATTGAAGCTCGGCTAACACGGTACTGATACCTCTACATGTATATGTATATATATATATATATATATATATATATATATATATATATATATATATATATATATATAATTAAAGGGATTATTATTAAGTTAGAGCACATATTTTTGTTTATAAAACACCCTAGAACACCTATTTTTTATCATATATATATATATATATATATATATATATATATACAGTGGTCGACAAATCACCAAAAAATCTACTCGCCACCTAGTACCAAACGTGTGCTGCTTGGGCCAATAGGAGCTCGCCACGATGTTAAATCCACTCGCCCGGGGCGAGCAAATGTATAGGTTTGTCGAACACTGTATATATATATATATATATATATATATATATATATATATATATACATATATATATGTAGAGGTATCAGTACCGTGTTAGCCAAGCTTCAATAATCAAAAAATAAACAGATGATACCGTTCTGTGGCTAACGAAATGCTTTTATTTGTGCGAGCTTTCGAGATACACTGATCTCTTCTTCCTGCGATGTTACAATGAATGAAGCAAAAGGTATACTTAAAAACAGTGTCTCTTGGAATGTTATCTGTGCTGTTCCTTCCCCCGGTGTGGATGTGTTTTATGGCTAGAGGTGTCAAAAGGGTACTGAAAGCAAGTGAAGAAAGAGTGTGTATGTGTATCAGTGTGAATAAAAATTAATGGAGAGCCCACAGTATATACAGTGCTTTACACAAGGTGTGTGTGGAGTGGGAGTGGATATAAATGGTGTGGGTGGGTGTGGAAATGTGAGAGTTTGTAGCACAACTAAAAGTGTGTGTGGATACTTAGTGGTCCCTATAGGTGTATAGGGATGGAAAAACAAGGAGTATTAGTATGTGTGAGAGACAGCTGTGTGTGCATACATATAGCACAGTATGTACAGACATGGCCTTTAGCGCTCATGGGACGAGAGTTCACTACTGTCAGTAATGACTCATAAAATTTCGATCTCTGTTTAGGCCACTGCTAAGTGTCCCGAACAGTTGCATAAATTTGTATTCATGCAACCGTCTCTCTTTCGGGGTTTTAAGATTACCTTTGAGTATGGCAACCCTCAGATCGTTCATCTTATGGCCAGAGTCAGAGAAATGTTCGCCAACAGGACTGTCTCTTGTACCGCGTTTGATGCTGTGGGATTGCAGGTTCATTCTCTTGTTTAGCCCCTGCCCTGTCTCACCTATGTAGTAGCAGCCCCCTGGGCATTTCATGCACCTGATGAGGTACACGACATTGCTGGAAGAACAGGTGAACCTTCCTCTGATTTTGTATTCCCGATTCCTGTGTGGTATTTGTATTGTGTCCGCTGTGTAGAGCATTGCGCAGGTTTTGCATCTTGGGTCCTGGCATGGTTTTGTCCCGCATTCAGTTGTACTGCTGAATACTTTACTCCTCACCATAATATTCTTGAGATTATGGGGTTGTTTGTATGATAATAAGGGTGCTTCAGGGAAGACCTGTTGCAGTCTTGTATCTTCCTGGAGGATGGGTTGTAGTTTCCTGGAAAACTTGCATAGGGCTCCTAGGTGTGGGTTATATGTGACCACCAAAGGTACCCTGTCGCTTGTCTCCTTCTGTTTGTATTCAAGGAGATCACTTCTTGGTATTCTGGTGGCTTTGTGAATTTGCTGGTCTACAATTCTGTGGTTATAGCCACGGTTTATAAAGTCTGATCTCAAGGCTTTATTCCGCTGGTCTCTGTCTGCTGTGTCGGAGCATATCCGGTTGTATTGTATGGCTTGACTGTAGATAGTTGCATGTTTGGTGTGTCGGGTGGAAGCTGTTGTCCCTCAAATAGCTGGCTCTGTCTGTAGGTTTGCGGTATACAGAGGTCTGTAGTTGGTTGTTCTTTATAGTAATGGTGGTGTCTAGGATATGTACTTCATCCGGGGAATGGGTGAGTTTGAGGTTGATGGTCGGGTGGAAAGTATTGAAGTTGTCATAAAACTGTAGGAGGTCCTGTTCGCCAGAGGTCCAAATCAGGAGGATGTCATCGATGTAGCGAAGGTATGTAAGGGGTTTCAAGTGACAGGTGGACAGAAAGTCACTTTCCAGTTTTGCGCAGAACAGATTGGCATACTGTGGCGCCATCCGAGTACCCATAGCGGTCCCGGTTGTCTGAAGGTATGTGTCATTTCCAAATGTTAAGTAGTTATGGGTCAGAATAAATTCGATTCATTTAGTCACTGTCTCTGTGAGTGGCTCCTGCGGTCCCAGAAGGTATCTGCAGGCTGAAATCCCATCCTCATGGGGGATGTTGGTATAAAGTGACTCTACATCCATGGTTGCTAGTAGTGTTCCTGTAGGGAGGGGGCCAATTGCATTCAGTTTGTTTAGCAGGTCGGTGGTATCCTGGATATAGCTGGGTGTGTTCCTGACAAGTGGTTTTAGAATGCCCTCCACCCAGCCAGAAATATTCTCGGTAAGTGTGCCAGATCCAGAGATAATAGGGCGCCCAGGGTTGCCCTCTTTGTGAATTTTAGGGAGCATGTAGAATGTGCCAGGTTTTGGGTTAGCTGGTATCAGGTCCAGAATTTGTTCTCTTGTGTGGATCGGGAGTGTTTTAATGATCCTGTTGAGTTCTCGCATGTATTTTTTAGTTGGATCCTCCTGCAGTTGGGTGTAGTACTTTGAATCAGAGAGTTGCCTGTGTGCTTCCCGCAGGTAGTCTGTGGTGTTCATTATGACCACTGCTCCTCCCTTGTCCGCAGGTTTGATTGTTATGTTGTGGTTGGCCTTTAGCGATTCTATGGCTCTCCTCTCCATCAGTGTCAGATTATATGTTTGTTTCCTTACTTTGTCCAGGATGGTGGTTTTGGCGCTGTGTCTGAAGCTTTCAATGTACCGGTCCAATGTGGGGTTGCGCCCAGTTTGTGGGATCCAGTTTGATTTTTGCTTCTCCCTGCTCATGTGCAGCGGCTCTCCTTCTGCCGTGTTGGCATAATCTTGGTTGTGTCTGTTGTGGAAGAACTCCTTAAGACGCAGCCTTCTGAAGAATTCTTCCAGGTCACTGCACAGCTCAATCTTGTCCATAGGCTTGGTAGGGCAGAATGTGAGACCCTTTGATAATACTGAGGATTCTGCTTGATTAGGTGTGTAATCTGAGAGGTTAACAGTGCAGTCCTGTTCTTGGTGACTGTCAATGTTTGTATTATTAGTTGTTGTGCTGGCTGCTGCCGAGTATCTCATTCTTAGCCTCAGTCTGTGCAGTTTCTTTTCCTTATTGCTAATAAGATCCTTCAGGAGTTTTTCATGAAATGTTTGGAGTCCTCTCCATGTGTCTGTGTGTATTTCTCCTGTCTCCAGGATGCAGTCTATCATCTCTTTTGTCTTTCTCCTGTTGCTGTAACAGATGCTGATCAGATGGTTCCTTAATCTTTCTGAGTTCCTGGTGCACAGTTGTTGGGAGAATTTTGTATTGTATGTGGTGGCAAGTGAGCGCTAAAGGCCATGTCTGTACATACTGTGCTATATGTATGCACACACAGCTGTCTATCACACATACTAATACTCCTTGTTTTTCCATCCCTATACACCCGTAGGGACCACTAAGTATCCACACACACATTTAGTTGTGCTACAAACTCTCACATTTCCACACCCACCCACACCATTTATATCCACTCCCACTCCACACACCTTGTGTAAAGCACTGTATATACTGTGGGCTCTCCATTCATTTTTATTCACACTGATACACATACACACTCTTTCTTCACTTGCTTTCAGTACCCTTTTGACACCTCTAACCATAAAACACATCCACACCGGGGGAAGGAACAGCACAGATAACATTCCAAGAGACACTGTTTTTAAGTATACCTTTTGCTTCATTCATTGTAACATCGCAGGAAGAAGAGATCAGTGTATCTCGAAAGCTCGCACAAATAAAAGCATTTCGTTAGCCACAGAACGGTATCATCTATTTATTTTTTGATTATTGAAGCTTGGCTAAAACGGTACTGATACCTCTACATGAATATATATATATATATATATATATATATATATATATATATATATATAGATAGATATATATATATATATATATATATATATATATATATATATATATATATATATATATATATCTATCTATCTATCTATCTATATATATATATATATATATATATATATATATATATATATATATATATATATATATTTATATATATATATATATTATTGTTATTATTATTTTTTTTTAAATAGCTGAATATGTTTCAGCCATGTAAAATATACCCGTAATGTTTTTGCTAATTTAGACATGTTTTTTCCTCAATTAAAATGAAAGCTTCTTACTCATTTCTATATTTGGCAAGCTTATGGAGTAAAATATAAAAACTGCAGACTGGAAGTTCAGTATTCCTTTTTTGATTACCAACATTGTTCATATACACATTGAAATGCTTTTAAGTCCATTAGAGAAAATGTTTTTAACATTTCCATTGTAAGAGTTATGCCTTTGATACAAGATTAACTCAAAATGTATATCAAACTAATATGGAGCCATTCCATCAAGGCATGTTTGTTATATTGCTCTTCTCTTTGAATGGCATATAAAACATTTTAAAATATGATTTAAATGTCCAGGTTGTTTCAGTGGCACATGAGTCATTGTGCTGATAATTCATAGAAATAGATTTATTAACATTATGATGTTATTACAGTACATGCAATGTTCTTCTTGCTCAATCAAGTCTTATATTGTAGCCTCGCATAGCAACTGAAAACATTGTTACAGTAAGTAAAAAAAATAAAACAATATCTGGGGCAAATGTGTGGCACAGAGCTAAATGAAAGCATTATACCTCGGCTCCAATTGTAATGTGGTGAAAACCTTAACATAACCAGAAAAACTAATGACCTCCTCTCACAAGAGGCATTAAACTTAAAAAAAAAATTAAAAATGGGAAAACCCCTCCTGTGTGGCAGAGTAGAGCACATCCCCATGTGCCAAGACAGACTCTGATTCAGATGTAAGCAGTAATAGTGAAGAAAAAGGGGAGCGCAGAGTGTTATAAGTAATAACAAATATATATTGTGTATTGTGAAAATAAATATGGATATTCAACCATATATACTATGATGTTATTTTTTTCTTGTGTGGCAGACAGGGATCTTCCTTCAGAGTCTCTTAATAATAATTGTGGACACGACACTCACATTTTATAATTTTGTGGACGATGTACATGGTTCTTTGGGGGTCTTGTCAGGCTGGTCCACATTTAGTCTGCGATGGTTTATGTCTCTCTACCTCCTCATGAGTCAGGGGAATGCCGGGGAATGTTGGCACACTCATACATACGCTTCTTCTTTGGTTACCAACAGTAAAATAAAAAACTAACTACTGGCCACTAACCCCTTAATCATCTTATCAGTTATTAACCATCATGGTAATTAAGGGGTTAGTACCCCTATTCCCCCCCCCCTCTTCCCACCTGCTACCCACCCTAGAGGCCTAACCAGCAAATAAAATACATTACATTTCAGTTTTTTTTTAAAAGGCCCATAAACCAATTAATTGGCAAAATGGTACACCATGCCCTATGGGCATGGTATGCCACTATGGCAGACAATGGGCAAGCTACAAATAAAAAAAACCCAATATATTACATTTCAATTTTTTTAAATGCCCATAAACCAATTGATTGGCACACCATGCCCATAATATGAGCATGGTTTTCCCACTTTGACAGTCACTTGGCGACCTAAAAAAAAACAAGCACCACAAATACAATACATTACAATTAAATAGAAAGAAGCATTTGCCAAAAAATGCATTGCTTGTCACTGTGCTTATCTATAGCCTGAAAGGTGCATAGTTAAACACATTAGCAGTCAATGGATATCGTATAAAAAAAAAGTGATGAAATGAAATACAATCAATATTTTTCTTACCTTTGATCTCTTCAACCTCCGAATCTGACTCCAGCAGCATCCTCTAGATCGACAATGCAATCTAGACCTACAACGCAAACAGCCGATGGTCCTCCGGTAGGCCCTTTTCTTCTTTCTTTTCTTCTGAATTGTATATTCTAATCCAATTGGGGGCGGATGTTGTCGCATCATCTACTTGGGCTCAAATGAGACTTATATAATGCCAGGGACGTCACATTTGAGTGTCAATTCGTACACTCCAATTCAGATTGGTTCGTGCACAATGTGACAGGCTCTGTTTTTTTTAAGGTTGTGACATCATCAAAAGGTAGGGAAGCCAGCCAATCAGGAAGGATATACTTCCCTCCCGTTAAGATGATGTCACCGGTAAAATATGTCTGCCAACCGCTAAGGCAATGAAGGGGTTAAGCCAGACTACCTGTTTATTTATTCAAGTAAAATGAAAGCACGATGATCACCTGTTAGACGTGCACAGGTAGAGTGACTGATTCAGTCTCTCTCTTAGTGCACTACTCTAACAGACAGGTGCAGCTCGGCAGGATTCACACCGAGCAAGTCCCATTAAAACGCAGGGAACCCCACTCTGTTAATATGATGGGCCATTAGTTTGGCTGCTGGAATCTCGTGGCTACGGAGAGGAAGCCGTGTGGGCCTTACAAGGCAAGAGGTCCATAACTGTCAGTTTCAACTGTATACTCAATGAATGAAAACAGGTTTCTTTAAGGCCAAATAAAAAGTATAGACATTACAGTACTACATTGTTAAATGACCTTGGTCACTCAAGACTTTATCAAATTTCCCATTTTATTACAATAAAGAATGTACTGTACAATATTTTCAATTGCCTTGACTGCTGACTGTTACATGGGAATACATGATGTCAACACCTTGTAGTCGACCCTAATGCATTGACGAGTATTAATACTTCATAAATTCACCAAACCCTCGTTGTTGGAAGAATTCGGTACGACATAATCTGACTGTGAATGATTGCTTTATTAGGACACCACATCCCGGTTGCAAAGTTCTAGTCACTGCACCCATCCTTTGTGGGTATTGATTAGTTCTTATGTTCATTTATGTTTTCAGGTTTGGAGCCGGGGCAAAGACAATGTGCAGGAAAAACCCTTGTTGCCGGAAACTCATCCATCAATACTGCCTGGAAATTTACAGTACTATGCATAAATCCATGCATTCTCAGGAACACACCAAGAAATAAAAAATATAAACACAGTGATAGTGCAATATGTTAAGACAAGCGGAGAATGGGTGAATCTTGGCTCTAATGCAATTCCTACTTACAGCATGTAAGATTTAAACAGGCAGTGGTCTGACTCTGTCAGGATGATGTCGGTGTGGGGTATACACAGAGAGGGGGACTTGATAGTAGTTAACTTCATGCGGGATAATCTCAAGGTATAACAGCTCAGGTTCACGTAGGATAATATGAAAGAAAGACGGACTATAGTATAGACCATAAAGTACAGATTTTTATCTCATCACGCAAGGTGCACAAACGTACTTACAATAAGTACTTGAAAGGTATTCCCGTAGCAGTTTCGTGAGACAGTAGAGGGCTTTTTGGCGATGGTGTGCTGGCTGGATAGCTTCCCTTCGCTTCCACCTCCCCGTCGCGGTATGGCGTCTGACGTCACTTCCGGCGGCACGGGGGATGACAACCGGTGGAGAGCGGGGGAGATGAATCTCAGCCGATCGCTGGTATAGGCAGCAGACACCTCACACGTCTTCACTTGCAGCAGGGCTCTGGTGGACTAAAGGCTTGGCTCAACGCGTTTCGCTGTTCTCTAACAGCTTCCTCAGGAGCAGATGGTGTCCATTGAGAATTGTGGCTGTTATATACCCAAGTTAATTGGTATTTGATTGGAGGACAGGGTGTGTATACTAATTGATCACAAAGTTAACCCACAGGTTGCCACACAAGTGGCACATCACACTGTGGTTCAAAAATAAGGGCAAACACATATAAATAACATTGGTGAATTAAATTTTATTTTATTACAAAAAGAAATATTAAAAAAAGAAGAAAATGTTATATTAAAAAAGGGGGATATTAATCAAAAAGAAAAAAAATGTTTTATAAAGAAATATATTTGTGTTTAAAATATATACTGATGCTTGTGGCAAATAACGACGGAAAAGAATGGAGGAGAGAGAGAAAGAAAAAAACAAACAGGTTAATAAATGTTTATACAGCAATATTCTAAAATTATGTGATTTAAAAATATGTTCTTATAAAAATCTTTAAAAGTTAATAAGAGGTTATTAAGAAGGCAGATGCAATGTATATAGTGTAATCAGGATAGAATATAAATTAGAAAATATGCATTAAGTGCAAACACACAAAACAGTGAATAGCAATGCCACCAATGGAATAGAGAAGAATAGAATAAGATTATCAAAAATACTGTCTGTAAAAAAACACTGTATGTAAAAAAACACTGCATGTAAAAATGGAAAGGTGGAGGGGAAGAAGTAGAGAAATCAGATCAAAAATGGAATAATTTCAAAATCAGCATTTAAGCCTTTGGGGATCAGTGTGTTCAATTTGTGAACCCAAAACATTTCTCTCTTGCTTAGGTCTAACTCTCTACTTCTTCCCCTCCAATGAGGTAGAACATTTTCTATTGCAGTAAATTTTAGGCCTTTGGGGTTTGAAGTTAACTACTATCAAGTCCCCCTCTCTGTGTATACCCCACACCGACATCATCCTGACAGAGTCAGACCACTGCCTGTTTAAATCTTACATGCTGTAAGTAGGAATTGCATTAGAGCCAAGATTCACCCATTCTCCGCTTGTCTTAACATATTGCACTATCACTGTGTTTATATTTTTTATTTCTTGGTGTGTTCCTGAGAATACCGCTCCCTTCCCCCCCCCCCCTGTGGATCAAGTCTTCTCATGTAAGGAATCTGTACATATTCCTTGGAAGGTGGAGAAGCGTGTTCTTCTGGGATACACATCCCTTTTAAGTATTGCATTTATTTATTGCACTTAATTATATTAAGGTGTTTATTAGCGCCGGTACAAGTCATTTGGTTGCACTTTGCATAAATCCATGCATGCCATGTCTTTTCTTGTCAAACAAAAAAACCTCAGACTTTCATAATGTATTAATTGTTTAATTCTTATGTTCATTTATGTTTAACTACTACGTCGTAACTCGCTGCTCTGCCAAAATACACAGATATTGTCATATATCATAAAATGGCAACGGTGCAAAAAGGGAATATGGTATCATAAACAGAACAACAAAGGCGTGACCAAGTCCCAAAGATCCCCTCTAATTTGCACTTAATTCTCAAATATAGAGTGTTGAATTAACAGATTATAAAATATAAATACAGTGGCGGCCGATCTGAGTCTAAGTCGGCTAGATCCACGGCTCTTAGATTATCCCGGTTAGGTGCGGATTTGTGTTGTTTTCGCATGGAGTGAACTGCGTTATTTTCGCGCTCATGATATTAGCATTTTATTCTCGCTGTCTGCAATACTGCAATGCCGTGTAAAAACTCAGGGGGGCGTTTGCGAGCTGTTGTCTTGGAAGTCTAATACCTACGCGGTTCAACCTACGTCAGTACACAGTCTGTGTGTGCGCGTGCAGTAATTGTAAATTTGCATATTTATGTATACAGTACATGCATTTGCAGTGCTGTTCTGCAGTACAGTATGTCTCAGTATGTCTCGTTTGAAAATTGATGAAACGCATAGGCGTGTACAGTACTGTAGCAGTGTCACATTTCGGCATATACAGCGCTCTCCCCTCGCTCAGGATAATTAACTGCACTGCAGGGTATTTCAACTTCTTTTCTTCTGTGCAATGCAGTACATCTCTCCCACACCATTCCTTTGAACGTGTGTCTGGTTTCAATCACATTCCTGCTTGACATCAGGAATGTACTGCGCATGCGCCTGTAACTTCGCCCACCACTGCTTGATTGCCAGAGTGAGTGACCAAAAAAATTTAAAAAAAAATTTCTCCACAAGCCTGCAAAAACCATCTTACTGTATTATGATATTCAATCTGTGCTGTAGATTTTGACTGTGACCCTGTGCGTTTGACTGCACATGGTTAATTTGTGTGCTTTTTACGTACTGTATTTGGGGGTGTATTATTATGTCTTTTGAAATTAAAGTATGTCTTTAGCTTTGAACTTAATGCAGCTGTACCCTGTAGCCCCCTCCCCCATGAACGCTAGCTCAAGGATTTGAAATTCCACGGAGTCATTAATTTTCTGAATCTTGCCATTGTGTTCTTAATCCGTCCATAGCCGAGCTACAAAGCCTCACTGCGCCTGCGTGTAATCCTTTTAGAGATGGGAGTTGCTTACTGCGCATGTGTCACCCAACTCCCCCCTCTCCACAGAGTCGTTAATTTACTGAAGCTTGCCATTGTGTTCTGAATCCGTCCATAGCCAAGCTACAAAGCCTCACTGTGCCTACGTGTAATCCTTTTTGAGATGGGAGCTGCTTACTGCGCATGAGTCACCCAACCCCCCCTCTCCACAGAGTCGTTAATTTACTGAATCTTGCCATTGTGTTCTGAATCCGTCCATAGCCGAAATACAAAGCCTCAGTGCGCCTGCGTGTAATTCTCTTTGAGATGGGAATTTTGAGCCTTTGTTTACGGCAACGCTTTGGAAAATCCTTTCTCGAATTTGATTTGCACAGAGAATCACCTCTTTATGCGCCTGTGTGTAATCCTCTTTCGAATGGGAGCTAGTTTATTCCTGCTCATGCGCCTGTAACTTCACCCACCACTGCTTACTTGAGTGTCCCCCCCAAAAAAATGTAATTATGATTTTTTAACTGTTATTTTATCCACAAGCCTGCAAAAACAAACATGGTTGATTTGTGTGCTTTTTATGTACTGTATTTGGGGGTGTAGAGATCAAATTACAGTATTATGATGAACTGCCTTTGAAATTTCTGTACTCTACAGTACAGTATGTTATTTCTTTGAACTGCTGCACAACTAATCCTTTATCCCTCCCCCATGCACACACAAACTCTTATCAACAGACACCTCCACAGAGTCATTAATTTTCTGAAGTTAGTTAGTCATTGTGTTTTTAATCCATCCCTAGCCGAGCGTCAATCGCCTCACTGCGCCTGCGTGTACTCTAATCCTTTTAGAGATGGGAGCTTGCTGCTTACTGCGCATGAGTCACCCAACCCCCTCTGTCCACAGAGTTGTTAATTTTCTGAATATTGCCATTGTGTTCTTAATCCGTCCATAGCCGAGCTACAAAGCCTCAGTGCGCCTGCGTTTAATCACCCCCCCCCCAACCCTTTGAGGCTTTGTTTACGGTAATGCTTTGTAAAATCCCTTCTCGATTGTGAAATGTAAATCTGATTTGCACAGCATTGTGAGAATTGAGAGTTAAAAAAACCATTAATTGATTCATGTTTTTTTGTCATTCATTCTTATTCATTGGTGTACTGTAGGGTGGGGGGGGGGGGTTGTGGTTGTTGTCAATGATTAAGATTAGCAGGAATGTGAATAAATATTTATTTTATTTTATCAGGAACCAAAAAATACAAATATAAAAATAATCATGAATAATACATAATGCAGTTTTTATTAAGTTCTTTTGGCAGATTGAAATTGGATAAACATTTAGAAAACATTTGTAAAACATGGGGAAACATGAATAATGCACATTTATAAGCATTTTATTTAATAATATATACTGTAATGTATAATATATATATATATATATATATATATATATATATATATATATATATATATACACATACATACATACATACATACATATATATATATATATATACATATATACATATATATACATATATATATATATATATATATATATATATATATATATATATATATATATACAGTTGTATTTACATTTGCATATATATATATATTTATATATATATAGTAATATTATTTTTTCCGTCTTTATCTTGTTCCTCATTCTGTGTACAGTACAGTAGTTCATTGAGAGAGGAGAGGTTTTGTGTACATCATTACTGCTGTTTATATACTGTACATTTGACTGTACAAACAGATTAGACTGGACACAAATCCCCACCTCCCCCCAGGCCACCCTTTTTTCCTGAAACGACAAGAAAACAAAAAAATAGTGCAGTTACACTACCGACACACTTTATTAAAGTGTGGCCGGTACCGCAAGCCGGGAGATTTCCCGGCTTGCTAGTGGCCGCCCCTCGGCGTGCCGCGCGTCATAGACGCGCGGTCACGCGTCTTCGGGAGCCTGCACCCCCTGCACGCGCGTCCAGGGCTCCCCGAGGGAGCCCTGGTGTCCCACGATCGCGGGACGGCGGCAGGGGGTTCCGGGGGACCCGGCGGACCCGGCAGCGGTAGGGAGAGCGCCCCGATCGGAGGGCGCTCTTCCGCTGCTTCGGCGTGCGCCCGTCACCCTCGGGCGCGCGCCAGGCTACTGCTGTGGCCAAGAACGGGCAAATGCTCGAAAAAACTTGGCCGCAGCAGTATGTGCGTCCTGTATTATGGCATTGTGTGATGTGTAGTACTACTGTATATGGCTGGTGCTGCTTTCTCTGGAAAGAAAAAAATTGAGCAGTTAGTAGGCAGTTACTGTAGTACTGTCAAACTAGTCTATACTGGAACTACTGTATACTCTGACTACTGTTAAATACTATGTACTGTAACCTGATGGCTGGTACTGCTCTCTCTTTAAAGAAAAAACTGTAACTACTGTATACTCTGACTATTAGGAAAGAAAAAATCGGTGCCATACTTACCTGTATCATACTGTACTTACAATACTACAGCACAGTACTACTTTCCTGATGCTTGCCCATTACGCACGATCACAATGGGCAACACAGTGGCAATATGGTGTATATATTTATTGCAGCGTTCCACGGTGAGTACATCGTTCCAAAAACTCATTATGCCTTTCAACAACTCGTCCTTTTTGGAGGGTTTCGCAACTTTCCGGATATAGTCCTTCAGCTGATGCCAGACCATTTCGATTGGATTGAAGTCTGGCGATCTGTCATTGGAAAAAAAGGACAATTAGTTTAAGAGATACAGTACAGTACACAGTAAAAACAGTGGGGAAAAAATGATACACGGTTTCCGCACTTACTCCGCTGGCGTCTTCACCCAGTTGATACCGCGCTCAAGGATATGCGCAGTTGACGCGGTGTGCTTCGGATCGTTGTCCTGGTAGAAGCGGTGACCATTTGGGAACTCGCGTGTGATGTATTGCACTATCTCAGGGACAATGTTGTCTTGGAAGAAAGCTTTATTCATGATTCCTATAGCAAGAAAAGAAAAGTGCTCAAAAAACTGCACAATTGTACAGTACAGTGCATACAGTAAGGCTACACTAGTAAAGTACAGTGCATAAGGCTACATTATATTTGATATATTTTACCTTCAAAGATGACAATGCACCCTGGTCCACGCCTAGAGATTGCACCCCACACATGCAGCTTTACGGGGTGTTTTGGCCGCGGCTTCAAAGATATGCGGCCTTTTTTGTGGAATGCAAAGTTTGCAAATCTCTGAAGCGACACAGTAGACTCGTCAGTGAAGATGCAATCCTGGAAAGTTTCTCCACTGTCGATCCATGCCTGGGCCTGGACACTCTTTTGATTTTGTTTGCATCCCTTATCATGGGGTACGCTCTGTAATGACAAGGAATAAATAATTTTAGCGGTACAGTACAGTTCCCTAAACAACACTTTTACCTTCTGTACTGTCCAGTACTAACCTCACAATTCCATATTTCCATCCAATGCTGCGTCTCATCTTCTTTATGCTGGTCTCGGATACAGTGAGATTGTGATTTTCCTGCAGAGTGTATTTGACCCTTAATGCATTCTTCTCATCATTCTCCTCACTTATTTTGTCCACCAGAAGAGTTGTCTCCCTACAATGTAAAGAAAAACATTCCGGTAAGTAAAAATATTAGAGACAGTAGAGCAACAGGATACAATATATTGTTCTATTAATATGCAGCAATATAAAACTGTTGTAATATAAATATAAATATATAAAATATATATACTGTTGTAATATAAATATAAATATACAAAATATATATATTGTTGTAATATAAATATAAATATACAAAATATATATACTGTTGTAATATAAATATACAAAATATATATACTGTTGTAATATAAATATAAATATACAAAATATATATACTGTTGTAATATAAATATAAACATACAAAACATATATACTGTTGTAATATAAATATAAATATACAAAATATATATACTGTTGTAATATAAATATACAAAATATTTATACTGTTGTAATATAAATATAAATATAAAAAATATATATACTGTTGTAATATAAATATACAAAATATATATACTGTTGTAATATAAATATACAAAATATATATACTTTTGTAATATAAATATACAAAATATATATACTGTTGTAATATAAATATAAATATACAAAATATATATACTGTTGTAATATAAATATAAATATACAAAATATATATACTGTTGTAATATAAATCAACAGAAATAACAAAATTTTTAGATACAGTACAGTACAGTACATTTTTGGACCTAAATTTAAAAAAAAAGTTTTATAAATACTTACGCGTTAGTTACCCTTGGTGCCCTTTTGCTTTCTCTGTTTTTTCTGTGTGCATGATAGCTCACGGTGGTTGCTGGCACAACGAGGCCAGAAGTAGCTAACCAGCGTTGGATAGCAGCAATTCGGTGTCCGCTCGTGGACATCTCCTTAATTCGCATGCTGAGATCCTTGGAAATCTTTTTAACAACCATTGCTGCGAGTAGAAAGAAATACTGCACCGACACACTTTATTCGAGCAAATACCCGGTATGTACCTGGCAGATACCTGGAATGCGCCGCTCCTCACCTCTGACAAGCCCCGTTGCATTTGCCTTCCCAGCCTGGGTTCATGCCTGGCTGACGGGCGGCTGATCTGTTAAATGATAATGATTAGGATTTAATAGGCTGCAATGCTTCGCGTGTCTACCAGATGGCATAAATTCATGAATTGTAATGCAGTATATATATATATACTGTGCAGTATTGCAGCCAGCGGAAATAAAATGCTTCAATCCCTGCTTGGAAAATACCTCAATGCACTCGGGCAGAAAACAGTCACAAACCTCAATACACCCGGGTATACCCGAATTCGTGGGACTAGCCAAGCTCGAATAAAGTGTGTCGCCAGTGTACAGTACAAACACAAGAATGTATATTCAATGTTTAGTTGATGTGTATTCAATGTGCAGTGAATCCACAAAATGGATGGTGTATTTATACGGTAATGACTCACATTAGAGTATGCCTACTTTCAACATCTACCTGGTCGCCATGCATAAAAGGTTACACACTTTTCATAGCCCATCACTCTATGATCTTTATCTGAACTTGCCCTTGTCCAGATACTGCATTATGCCACCTGCTTCCATGGACGCAGAAACCCACTCGCCTCTGCCGTGTCTGTGATGCAGAAACAGCGAAAGGCGGTTGCCGTTTCCACGCCAAGGCAAAAGCGACAGGCTTAGGCCAATAAAGAAAACCTTCTGCTGACCCAAAAGGCTAAGGGTTTTCATAGACGTCAGCCTTATTATGTCAAGAAGATATACGGTGATGTACTCTAGACGCAAAACGATTGGCAGCCAACCCATCGAATCCACAGACCACTTCCTCACATACGCTTCGACGACTCTGCTGCTGCTGTCCCGGAAATCTTCAGCCCGTCTTCTCCACCCCTCGTCCTCGATGCTGCCGCCGCCGCCCTCCCGGAAACCCACAGGCCATCTTCTCCAGTTCTATCCGACGACGCTGCCACCTCTGAAATCCACGGGTCACTTTCTCCTTTGCTCTTAGACGACTCTGCTTCTCGCCAGGACATCCAAAGGTCACTTTCTCCATCACTCTTCGACGACGCTGCTGCTTCTCCTCTACTGGATATCCACAGGTCACCTCCTCCACCCTTCTTTGACGTCGCTGCCGCTTCTCTCCATGGAACCCCCATCTCATCCTCCGTTGCACCCATCCACCCAGATGTCCACACGCCATGCACAAGAAGCAGCTCGTTAGACCAGATGCTGAATGGGATAAGTGTGGATCTCCCCGGGAACTCTATTTTGCTAGCAAAGATAGATCTGCTTCTGGAGACCATGTTAAATGTGGAGCAACGGATGCTACAAATGAATCAACGGATGATACATATGGATCAACGGATGCTAGATATGGATCAACGGCTGGATCGACGGATGGAGAAGATAGAGGCTGACATTGCGGGTATACATAATTTGCTCGGTGTTAATGCCCCTGTTTCCCCGACGCCTGAGCAGGGGGGTGACATGGATGTGATGAATGGGAGCATCGACCCCCTTTCATCATCAAGCGCATCCCCTCCACCAGAAGATGTTTTGTACATGTATGCCGTCGAGGAGGACATGACAAGCCCGTCAAGACCACGCCAGGAGACAACACGGCGACCAAGACCGGAGGAAAGCTTCCTCCTCCACAACCTACCATCACCCGTCGCCTCAAGCATACCCGCTCGCAGAAGACCTACATTCGCTCGCATCGATACGGTGCCCGACATCACCCTGTGCGATCTGCCACCGACGCTCAGGGATAAGTATAGGGTGATGAGTGCTGGTGCACCCCACAAGTATGCCTTGTACATTTTTAAGCACCATATGCCCTACTCGTTGTACTGCGACTGGGCCTTCAGAGGGAACTACAAAGGAAATCGCGTAAAAAAGGCGCTTCCTGCCAATTTTAAAAGAACATTCTGGATGAAATGCAGCGCTTTTATCCAATTACAGATCCTGTAATGAAAGGCGTTCGAGACTGCATTAATGGCGTTTTGCGCCATGCAAGGAATCGGCCATGGACGGACAATGTGGTGACTTTCTGGTTTAATCACGGGAACTGTAAGACCATACTGTTGTGCTGAACTGTGCTGTACTGTACATGTTTTGACCTGCTGAACTTAAATAAAGGAGATGTTTTGACCTGCTGTTCTGTATTTAACTTACTGTTTTAACTTGCTGTACACATACACAAGACCTGCACAATTCCAGTCCCTGAGGGCCGCAAACAGGCACGGTTTTCAAGGTTGTCATTAAAACCGGGCCTGTTTGCTGCCCTCGAGGACTGTAGTGATGCAGGCCTGACTGACTGTTTTGCACACCATCCCACTGTACTGTATACTGTATGTTTCTTTAATAAAGGAGATGTTGTGTTTTGTATACTGTGTTTTATGAATAAAGAATGTTTTTTAATCACAGGTAAGACCATACTGTTGTGCTGAACTGTATTGTACATGTTTTGACCTGCTGTACTTAAATAAAGGAGATGTTGTTGTGTGTTTTTTAACTTGTATTTATACAGAAATGTTTTAACTTGCTGTACACACACACAGGACCTGCACAATTCCAGTCCCTGAGGGTCGCAAACAGGCACTGTTTTCAAAGTTTACCCTGAAAACCGGGCATGTTTGCTGCCCTCGAGGACTGTACTGGTGCAGACTGTTTTGCACACCATCCCACTGTATATGTTTTGACTTGCCGTTCTTTAATAAAGGAGATGTTGGGTTTTGTATATTTTATGAATAAAGAATTTGTTTTTAAAACATGTGACTGTAAACCATACTGACTGACTGTAAATGTTTTTACTTTCTACACATAAATGTTTTCACAACTGTAGCAGTAAACCATACACCTGTTGATGTTTTGAATTGCTGTGCACTTAAAATATTTCTACATTGTACAGTATTTGTAAATAAATGTTTTTGTACTTACTCCACCAATAAAAGAACATGTTGATTTGTTTTACATTGTTCCATTGGCTCCTTTGCTACTGTAACAAAATACAGTGTTTCTAGAATGAACACTACTGTCCAGGCACACTGTACTGTATATTGTAGGCATGCTCAGTACAAGAGTATTAAAAAAAATAGAAGACACATACAGTGCTGTACTGTACTGTATGTACTGGCACTGTATAGAAGACACATACTGTATATACAGTACTGTAATACATGTAGAATAAATGCATCGTTTTTATTTTTTCGGGTTTATTACACAGTAAACTGTTTATAAAAAAGTATTGTATACAGTACGGCCGGAAAACATCAGCATTATTTTTCAGGTACAGTATTCTATCCTAATCAATAACAACGGCCACTAAACTGTAGACACCGGTAAGTGGGTTATTAAATCCGATTCAGCAATGTGCAGACATTGTTACACAAAGCGATATTATCCATCGAAATCCCTCCATTAGCCGTTTTCTTTTCTGAGGAAAAACAAAAAGAAAAGTTTTACTGTAATGGTCATCCCCCTAAAGAAGTTCCCAGCCAGTCCCACCAATAATTTTCTCGGCCAGTCCCACCAATAATTTTCTCGGGGGGCGTCTCCTGTTCACATGTGCATGCGCCTACCGTCGATGTAATGACACGCATACTGTATGCGTTGTTAGAAGGTTCCAATGCGCATGCGCCTAGCGTTCCACCAATTGTTCAGTATCTGCAGTACAGTACTGTAGAAGCCGCTCAGCGCTTAGCCAATGATATTGCTTACAGGTGAATCGCTTGACTTTTGAATCGCACCGATATTGATACTGTATTGTCAAAATAAAAAAAACACAGAAAATAATACGGCAACAATACTCACCATAGAATTTCCCATTCAGCTGGTGCCGGCGCCGGTCCACTGCCAGTCCAGTGTTCTTCATCATCCACGTCGATAGTTTGCAGCAGGACTAGTCCAACTGCAGTCAGCTGATGAGGCTGGAAATTGCTTAGGTACATGCAAGCTTGATCGAAACTGCACGCGAAATCCGGCTCAGGCTCAGGGTTGTCACTGATGGTGGGACCGTTATTGGAAGCCGGTGCTGGTTCTTTGCTTGGCAGCGACTGTCGTTTCTTAGTTGGTTTTAACACGACCCTTCGCCTTTTGCCGTCTGCATGATCATAGATACAGGAAAAAGCCGGTGATACACACCAATACCCTCCAACAAATTGTGGCTCAATACGATAAAAACAGGGATCGCTACATAACCTTTTCATTATTGCACGCTTCCACGTATGAGGAGCTGGCGAAAATTTGTAAAAGTCATAGTTTTCGATAAAATACTGATAAATTTGAACAACTGTTGCCATGTTATCATCTGTTGCGTAACTTCTGTCGGGTTTTTGGAAAACGGGCTGCACTCGAACACTCATGGTGGGCGGCGGGTCTCTGGAGAATACTGTAACTGAAACTGGTCTTTGTCTTTCTTTAATATGAAAAGCCTAAATTGATATATTTTTGCAACCTCTTCCTTCAGTCTCAAGGCCAAGTTACAATAGCACACTGTGGTATCTTTTTTAAACGAAACACCTGCAAGTCGACACATTACTGAAGCGTATGCGCATTACAATTCATGAATATCTGCCATCTGGCGGACACGCGAAGAATTGCAACCTATTAAATCCGAACCATTCTCAATAAACGCATCAACCGCGCGTCAACCGCGCATGACCCGTGGCTGAGAACGCAAAATGAATGCAGCATGCTCCAGGTGAAGTGTGTCGCATTCCAGGAAAAATCCAGGGAAAAAACGGCGATGTGTTAGACTCAGATGAGCCGCAGCAGTATCCCTACAGACGGCTGATATGTGATATAGAGCCCACAAGATAACGCTAGTAATTTTTATTAAAGATCCGTCAACAACGAAAGTGAAAATATATTTACTGTGAACAGTGGTCTTAAAATCCCCAGAGTGGAGAAGGCCAATATATTCATAAATGAATAAATTCAGAGGCAAGAGGATTGCTTAATTCATGGGAAAAAATAGCCATTGAATCTATCGATGGATATACATTATGTATATCTTAGTACATTCATACATAGTTATAGTTTCTAAATAGATAGGTTGTTGGTAATGGAAACAATCACTATAGTAAAATGCGGTTACAAAAAGGATGGCACAGATGCCCGCGCTAATAACATAATGTTAGTGTATTTATCTCAGAATATAGTCTCAAGGCAGATGTCAGCATTTCATATATATACACACAACAGATAGTAATGATAATCAGCAAAAGAGATGTTACAGCTGAAGTATACACATACAGGTGCGCCGACGAGTATTCTAAAACTTGCCTTAAACTTGCCTTGGAAAATCTGGGGCTATCACCAACAAGATCCAGGTACATGCTGGATATATGCTGCAACATTTCAGTTTGAATGGGACTGCCAGGGACCCCAGCTGTTAATCCGATGGGCCATTAGCCTGTCTGCATAAATGTCACTGAAATGTTGTAGCATGTACCCAGCATGTACCCAGCATGTACCCAGCATGTACCCAGCATGTACCAAGCATGTACTGCCACGGCCCCTTTTATTCTAACACTTCACCGATATTTTCCGGTGACTTTTTCCGAATGCCACGCGCTTCACTGCGTTCATGCGGCGTTCATGCCATATTCATGTCGCAATCATGCCGGCGTCCACCGCGCTTGATCTGTTAATAAGAATGTTTTGGATTTAATTGGTTGCAATTCTTCGTATATCCGCCAGGTGGCAGATTTTCATGAATTGTAATGCGCATGCGCTTCAGTAATGTGTCGACTTGCAGATGTATAAAAAATACCACAGTGGTCCTTTGTGAATTTACCTTGGTACTGAAGAAGTTGTACAACATTGTATCTACAGTACCGACACACTTTATTGCAGTGTGGTCGGTACCGCAAGCCGGGAGATTTCCCGGCTTGCTAGTGGCCGCCCCTCGGCGTGCCGCGCGTCATAGACGCGCGGTCACGCGTCTTCGGGAGCCTGCGCCCCCTGCACGCGCGTACAGGGCTCCCCGAGGGAGCCCTGGTGTCCCGCGATCTGCGGGACGGCGGCAGGGGGTTCCGGGGGACCCGGCGGACCCGGCAGCGGTAGGGAGAGCGCCCCGATCGGAGGGCGCTCTTCCGCTGCTTCGGCGCGCGCCCGTCACACTCGGGCGCGCGCCAGGCTACTGCTGTGGCCAAGAACGGGCAAATGCTCGAATAAACTTGGCCGCAGCAGTATTTAGGCGTTTCATATTAAAAACTAAATGCAAACTGTCTACTGTCTGGTGTTCTATTCCATTGTCCAGAGAGGTCCAGAGATGAGTACATCACTGCAGTCCGTATGGTCAGCAATTAGTACAGCAGATGATAAGATGGCCACAGTTGGTCAAATTTATCAATATTTTATCGAAAATTATGACTTTTACAGATTTTCACCAGATGCTCTGGGGTGGAAGCGCGCAATAAGGAAAAAGTTATGTATCGATCCGCGTTTTTTTCGAATTTGCTCCTGCACCCGGAGTTACAGGAGGAGGGTATTGGTGTGTTGCCCCTGAATTTTTCAGTACCTTTGTAAAACCAACTAAGAATCGTCAGTCCCAGGCAAGCAATACGCCAGCGCCAGCACCGGCTTCCAATAATGGTCCGACCGTCTGTGAAAACCTGCTGACCAGCAACCCTTGCTATCAGCCCCTTCCTGGATACCTGCAGCCTGAGCAGGATTTCACGTGCAGATACCAGCAAGCTTGCATGTACCAAAGCAATTTCCAGCTTCATCAGCTGGCAACTACAGGTCTAGCAGGCCCGCTGTCACCTGTCAACTACGTGTATAATCAAGACTACGGGACTGGTAGTGGCTCGGCGCCAACCGACTGGCAAAGTCTATGGTGAGTACGGCTGCCGTATTTTATTCTTTTTTGAAATATCAATATCAATGCACAGTACAGCGATTCTCCTGTAATCAATCTCTTTGCTTATGGTAATTTACTGTAGTTCTTGTAGTCGCAATTCGCCAAACTTTGGTCCAGCAATATCATTGGCTGAGCAGCTTCTACAGTAGATTGGTGGACAGCTAGGCGCATGCGCATTGGAACCTTGTTGAAACGCATACTGTATGCGTCTCATCACATCTAGGCGCATGCATGTATGTGAACAAGAGACGCCCCCCGAGAAAATAATTGTTGGGACTGCGGGGACTGACTGTGGGAACTTCTTTAGGGGACTGACTACTGAACTAACCATTACAGTATTACAGTATTTATTTTTCTTCCTCAGAAAAATAAACTTTGTCATCCGGCTGAGAACGGCAAATGGAAAGATTTCGATGGATAATATCGCTTTTTGCTGCTGAATCTGAATCGGTGCCATTTTTATTGATTTAGATAGAATAACTGAGCTTTATTACATACTTTTTTACATACTGTAATATATAATAAACTCAAAAATAAAAAGTATGCATTTATTCTGTATATGTATTGCAGTACAGTATGTGTGTTCTACTCTAATAATAATACAAATTCGGATAATGCGTTTTAATACTGTTTTGATGTACTGTAATGTGCAGTAAGTAAAAAAAAACATTAATGGTGTACTGTAATTAAAAACATACAGGTATACATTATTTAAAAAAAACAGCAATTTATTTTGTTGGTGGGTGCAGTAAGTACAAATACATTAATGGTGTCCAATACAGTAAAAACATTGACAGTATGAATACAATGTACAACAATAAACATTATTTTTATTGGTGGAGTACTGTAAGTAAAAAAACATTAATAGTGTACTGTAATTAAAGGCTCAGAAACCCAAGTGATTTAGATCAGCGCTAAGCAACAACAGTGTGAGATCATTAAATACTTAGGGGGTCATGCACTAAACAGTGATAAGTGGGTTTTCTGGGTGCTATGCACAAAGCAGTGATAATTGCTTTTAAGTGAGATACATGCCTTTATAGCGTGATACAGCCTGTTGTGAGATTCACAAAGCAGGGATAACACTGCAGTATCGTGCTATAATGGCATTTTTTCCCACTTAAAAGCACTTATCACTGCTTTGTGAATCTCATAGCAAACAGTATCACGCTATAAAGGCATTTATCTCACTTAAAAGACTTATCACTGTTTTGGGAATCTCACAGCAGCCAATATCACACTATAATGGCCTTTTATCTCACTTAAAAGCACTTATCACTGCTTAGTGCATGACCCCCTATATATGAAGTGAATAAATAAAAATGGGTGTAAGGTGAAATAGAAAAATTCTAAACCTTCAAAGGGAATTGTACAGATTTCCTTAAAGCAACAGTGAACATCCAGGGTAGGAAGGAAGCGATGATTCAGGAAAACCCCAAAATAGAATGAACAAATGATGGTGCAATTAAATCACAAATGTATGATGAAGCAAAGAAACTTGGCTCATATAGATTGCCTAAGTAGGTGAAGAATCAGCATTTACAGGGAACAAGGTGTGTAGGAACTCAGGAGGGCTCTCACTCAGGATGTTGCTCATGAGAAAACACAGCAGAAAGAGACCATAGTGCAGACCAGCAAACGGTTTATCACAATTAAAGGCTTAAGAAATGTACTCACAATGTGTACAGAAAAATTAGGCACATAAGATAGTGTTAGAGCAGTAAATCTCAAGTCGGGAGAGGTGGTGATCAGGCTGTCTTCCTTCGAAACTCCCACAGTCAGACAGCGTTGGACGGCGTCTGACGTCACATCAGTCGCGGGCTGTACAGCTTCCGGTTAGGCGGGAGAAGGAACGGATACACGGCACAGCGGTCTCTTCACCTCTGGAACGGAGGTTACTGCATGCGAAGTTGAAGCTCTACACGTTTCGCTGAACTAGCGTCAGCTTCATCAGGAATAATATGGCACCCATAATGGGTATAATAGTTAAATAGTGTGTTAGATAATTGGTTAATCAATTAATAATTTATTCACAGGTTCTCTCACAGGGAGTACATAACTCTGTGTTCAAATACAGATTAAGCAATTAAAAACTTTATTAATAAAATAAAAGAACTAAAATATATGGATATAGCACCTCAAAGAAGAGATGATAAAAAGTGAGTTTGGAGAGAGATTGAGAAAGGTTGTGTTAATTACACAATATTCAGCTTAATGCAATATATGATATTAAGTAATAAAAAACATACTATAAAGAATAAAAAGTAAAAAGTAATACAAGATAAAGTAATCAGTAATCAAAAGAGAATAAACATCCCTAGAGGTCCCATATTCACTAGGGAATAGGAAATGAATAAAGTTAAGAGGGATCAATGAACATAATTGAAAGCATATAATAATTACCGAATTTAGTTTAGGAATGGTGCTAGTTCAAAATCGACATTAAGTGCATTAGGTATTAGGGTATTCAGTTTGTGGATCCAATCCATCTCATGTTTGCTCAAATCTATATCCCTACTTCGGCCTCTCCAATGTTGAATTACATTTTCTATGGTAGTGAATACAAGGCCTCTTGGGTTTGAGTGATGGAAAAGCTAAAAATGTTTGGATACGCTATGCGTCATCACACCCCGTCTAATGTTACTGAGGTGTTCAATAATGCGTTTCTTAATTGCTCTTTTCGTTTTTCCCACATACTGTAATCCACAGGGGCATTCCAGTAGGTAAATAACGTATTCGGTATAACAGTTCATATATTGTTTAATCTGAAAATTTTCATTCTTATTATTAGATTTAAAGTTCTTTTGGCTTGTTGCTTATATTCACAGGCCTTGCAAGTGGAACAACCAAAAAAAAACTCTAGTTTTTGGAACCACTCTTTATCTTTAGTTTCAATTTTTTAAAGGGCGCTTTTTTTGCCTTTTTAAAAATTATTTTGGGATTGTCTGGAATTTCATTTTTTAATATGGGATCATTGAGTAAGATGTGCCAATGTTTTCGAACTATTTTTCCAATATTGCCTGCTTCTCTATTAAAGATAGTTAAAAAAGCAGTATTAAAGTTTTTGTTTGAGTTTTTCTTCTTTATACTAGGTTTAATTAAATATTTTCTGTCTAGAGTTTTTGCTTTCTGGAATGCTACATTCAAAACCTCTTCCTTATATTTTTTCTGAATAAATCTTGCTTTAAGTGTCTCGCACTGTTGTCCAAATATCTCGTCATCAGTGCAATTTCTGCGCATTCTCCTATATTGACTGTACGGAACATTGTCCATCCATTGTGAGTGATGGCAACTAGAGTGCAGGATATAGTTATTGGTATCTACATTTTTAAAAAAAGATCTAGTATTTAGGATTCCGTCTTGAATGTAGATGTTGAGATTTAGAAAGTTTAGTGAATCCTTACATGTTATTGAAGTGGATTTCAAATTGTAGGTATTAATATTTATATCATTCAGGAACAGTTCAAGACTGTTCTGATCACCCTGCCAAATTAAAATAATATCATTAATGTAGCGCCGCCATAGGACCAGGCCCGCCCCCAAAACATCCCCCTGCCAGATGTTATTCTCTTCCCAAAAACTCATAAAGAGATTGGCGTAACTGGGGCAAACCTTGTCCCCATTGCGGTGCCACATTTCTGAATATAAAAAATGTCCTCAAACCAAAAGTAGTTTTTGTTAAGTATAAAGGAAATACCATCTAGAATAAATTGGGTTTGTACATCTTGAAGTTCAGAATCTTGACTTACAAAATATTTTACGGCTTCACAGCCAAGATTATGCAGGATTGAGGTGTATAAAGAAGAGACATCAATTTTTGCCAGGATATAGTCCTCCTTCCAGACAACTGTGTCTAGGAGTAAGAGGACATCCGTCGTATCTTTTAAATAAGATTTTAAAGATTTGACATAGCCTTGTAGAAATCTGTGAATATAGGCTGACACATTTGATGTTAGGGAGTTAATTCCGGATATTATAGGTCTTCCCAGGGGGTTAACAAGGCTTTTGTGGATCTTTGGGAGTATATAGAAAATAGGTGCCCTTAAAAAATTTGAAACTAAAGATAAAGGGTGGTTCCAAAAACTAGAGGGTTTTTTTGGTTGTTCCACTTGCAAGGCCTGTGAATATAAGCAACAAGACAAAAACTTTAAATCTAATAAGAAGAATGAGGGTGTGCCCGGAGTGTGGTAGTTGTGTTGCCGGGCCTGGTGAGTAAGGGTTAACGTTATACTTGCTGAGTCCGGGGCGCCAGTGGTCGGAAGGTATTGTCCAAGAGCCAGAGTCCAGGGATTGGAGAGAGCAGCGTAATGATGTCCGAAAGCCAGGGTACAAGGGCAGGAGAAGGCAGCGTAGTCAAAGTCCCAAGCAAAGTTCAAGTTCAAACCAAGGGAATACAAACAGGGGCAGAGACAGGAACCAGTGCTGAAACAGGCAAGGGAGCTAGGCATAGACACTGCACACACAGGAGCTACAGGAAGCGATGCAGAGCAAGGAATGAGAGGACATACTGGGGTTATAAAGGAGGGAGGACAAATAGCAGGAAGGGGTGGAGCAGGGGTTTGACTGGGAGCCTGCAGGGATAGGTGTAGCAGGGGAGGAGACAGGAAGTTAATCTAGGGAAATAGCCTGCAATCTACGGGGGGCAGAGCCAGTGCCTGGGGAGGGTTGGTAAGTAGAGCGAATGCGTGCGCCCTCTGTAAGACAGTCACGTGCGCGCGGTGCGCGAATACCAGAGCGTGGGGGAACAATCGCGGAGGAGGTGCTCGGCTGGGGAGTATGAGAGGGAGAAGGAGCAAAGGAACCAGGTAGGGAAATGGAGGTACGCCGAGGGTCGGGAGTCCCCTGACGGGACACCAGGGACCAGGAACGCGCACGCACAGTGAGGGGATCGCGCATGCATGCAAACCGCGAACGGAGCATGCTTACCGTGCCGTGAGAGAATGAGGCAGAGATGGGGAAGGCACAGGAATGGAAGGGTTAGCTGGAGGAACCAAGGTGACAGGGACACGCTGGGAAGAGCGAGTCCCCCGATCCGTTACATAAACCCATTATGGGTGCCATATTGCTCCTAATGAAGCTGACGCTAGTTCAGCGAAATGCGTAGAGCTTCAACTTCGCATGCAGTAACCTCCGTTCCAGAGGTGAAGAGACCGCTGTGCCATGTATCCGTTCCTTCTCCGCCTAACCGGAAGCTGTCCAGCCCGTAACAGATGTGACGTCAGACGCGGTCCAATGCTGTCTGACTGTGGGAGTTTTGAAGGAAGACGGCCTGATCACCACCTCTCCCAACGTGAGATTTACTGCTCTAACACTATCTTATGTGCCTAATTTTTCTGTACATTTTGTGAGTATATTTCTTAAGCCTTTTATTGTGATAAACCGTTTGATGGTCTGCACTATGGTCTCTTTCTGCTGTGTTTTCTCATGAGCAACATCCTGAGTGAGAGCCCTCCTGAGTTCCTACACACCTTGTTCCCCGTAAATGCTGATTCTTCACCTACTTTTTGTAAGTAGGCAATCTATATGAGCCAAGTTTCTTTGCTTCATCATACATTTGTGATTTAATTGCACCATCATTTGTTCATTCTATTTTGGGGTGTTCCTGAATCATCGCTTCCTTCCTACCCTGGATGTACTGTAATTAAAAACATATAAGAATATTTTAAAAAAACATCCAATTTTTTTAAACGATGAACAAATCAGAAATGAATCAACATTTTAACAGTCGAGCAATCACGAATCGAATTCGATCCCCAGCACATTGTCCTTCCAGCGCCGATGCCTTGTATGCCGCAAAATGCCATTAGTGGAGTCTCGCACGATTTTCATTAAAGGATAGGTAATTGAAAAATAGCGCCGCAATTCCTCCACAATAGTCTTTCTCAAATTTTCAGGAAGAGCCTTTTTCTCGCGATTCCCTTCGTAGTTCACATTGTGGGCCCATCCTAAGTACAACGAGTATGGCACGTGGTGCTTGAAAATTAACAAGGCATGCCTCTGTGGTATACGAGCACTTGCAAACCTATACTTCTCCCTGAGTGGCTTTGGCAGCTCACGCAGGATGATATCGGGCACCATCTCAATGCAAGCATATGTGGGTTGGATTCTGGGAGCGGGTGTTCTTCTGGGAGCAGGTGTGCTTGTGGCGGCGGACGAGGGTAGGTTGTCTGGGAGGATGCTTTCCTCCTGTCTTCGTCTCCTTGTCAGTGTTGCCTCCTGGCGTGGTCTTGATGGGGTTGTCATGATATCCTCGTCAACGGCATACATGAACACATATTCTTCAGATGGAGGGGGTGCGCTTGGCGATGGAAGGTTGAAGGTCCCATTCATCCCATCCTGCTCCGGCATCCGTGGTACAGTGGCATGAACTCCGAGCAAATTATGTATCCCTGCTATGTCAGTCTCTATCTTCTCCATCCGTTGATCCATCTTCTCCATCCGTTGATCCATCTTCACCATCCGTTGATCCATATTTAGCATTGTTTCTAAAAGAAGATCTATCTTTACCAGCATAGAGTTCCCAGGGATATCGACACTTAACCCATCCAGCATGCGGTCTAATGAGCTGGATCTTGTGCATGGGGTGCTGTGGACATTTTGGTGGATGGGTGCATAAGAGGATGAGATGGGGGTTCCCTGGAGATAAGCGGCAGCGTCGTTGGGGACTGATAGAGGAGGTGTCCTGTGAATTTGCGGGAGAGAAGCGACAAAGTTGTCGAAGAGTGATGCAGAAGGTGCCCTGTGGATTTCCGGGAGAGAAGCGACAGAGTCGTCGAGGAGTGATGGAGAAGGTGTCCTCTGGGTTTCCGGGAGAGAAGCGGCAGTGGCGGCGAGGAGTGATGGAGAAGGTGACCATTTTTTTTGCTTTGAATTTGAATCACCGAATTTCTTCTTGACATAATAAGGCTTCTTTAAAGCCTTACCTGTAGCCTTTGGAGTCGTCAGAAGGTTTTCTTTATTAGCCTTAGCCTTTCGCTTTGGCCTTGGCTTGGAAACGGCTGCCGCCTTTCGCTTTTTCTGCATGACAGGCACGGCAGAGGCGAGTGGGTTCCTGCATCCGTAGAATCGGGGTTGATCCATGGAAGCAGATTGCACAATGCAGTATCTGGACAAAGGCAAGTTCAGATACAGATCATCGAGTGGTGGGCTATGCAATGTGTGTCACTTTTATACACGGCAGCGAAGTGCAGGTGTTAAAAGTGGGCATATTATAATGTATTCTAACGCCCACATATTCTAATGTATAATGTACGCCCATTAAAGTATAAATACACCATCCATTTTGTGGATTCATGCACATTGAATACACATCAAATAAACATTGAATATACATTCTTGTGCTTGTATTTCTTTCTACACGCAGCGATGCCTGTTAAAAAGATTTCTAAGGATCTCAGCATGAGAATAAAGGAGATGTACATGAGAGGACAATAAATTGCAGATTTTCAACGCCGGCTAAGTACTTCTGGCCTCGATGTACCACCACGGTAAGACCAAAAAAGTAAAGAGGACTCAAACGGTAACTACCGTGTAAGTACTGTACTGTACTGTACTGTATCTATCTATTTTTATTGTTATCGCTATATATTTATATAACTCTATTCTATACAGTATCTTTCTATGTTTATTGTTATCGCTGTATATTTATATAACTCTATTTTATACAGTATCTTTCTATGTTTATTGTTATCGCTGTATATTTACATAACTCTATTCTATACAGTATCTTCCTATTTTTATTGTTATCGCTGTATATTTATACAGTATAACTATTCTATTAAAGTAATATCTACTGTATATTTGGCCATACTGTAGGCCTGAGCATAAATGTACCTGTACTTGTGGCCTACTGTAACGTATTGTTGTTTTTCCTTTAAACTGTAGGGAGACAACTGTTCTGGTTGACAGAATAAGTGAAGATAATGACGAGAAGAGTGCTTTAAGGGTCAAAGACACTCTGCAGAAAAATCACAATCTAACCGTATCAGAGACCAGCATTAAGAATATGAGACACAGAATTGGATGGAAATATGGACGTGTGAGGTTAGAACTGGACAGTACAGGAGGTGAAAAGTGTGGATTAAGAAACTGTACTGTACCTATAAAATTATTCCTTGTCATTATAGAGCGTTCCCTATGATAAGGGACGTCAACAAGATAAAGAGAGTGGTCCATGCACAGGCATGGATCGACAGTGGTGAAACTTTTCAGGATTGCATCTTCACTGATGAGTCTACTGTATAGCTGGAGAGATTTGCCACCTTTGCATTCCAAAAAAAAGGTCGAATATCTATGAAGCCGCATCCAAAACACCCAGTGAAGATGCATGTGTGGGGTGCCATCTCTAGGCGTGGACCAGGATGCATCGTCATCTTTGATGGTACAGTATAATAATGCACAAAGTCACAGGCTGTAGCCTTAAGCACTGTACTGTACTACTGTAGTGTGCATTATTTTGAGCACTTTTCTTTTCTTGTTACAGTAATAATGAATAAAGCGTTTTTCCAAGAGCAAATAGTGCCGGAGATTGTGGAGTACATCACATGTGAATTCCCAGATGGTCACCGTTTCTACCAGGACAACGATCCGAAGCACACCACGTCAACTGCGCATATTCTTGTCTGCGGTATCAACTGGGTGAAGATGCCAGCGGAGTAAGTACAGTAAAGTGTCTCATTTTTTCACACTGTTTACTGTGTATCTCTTTAACTAATTCTCCTTTTTTCCCCCTCCATTGACAGATCTCCAGACTTCAATCCTATCGAAATAGACCATGTACGAAAAGTGGTAAAACCCTCAAAAAAGGATGAGTTGGCGAATGGCATAATGAGTTTTTTGAACGATGTGCTCACGTGGAACGCTGTAATAAATATATCGACCATTTTGCGACTGTGTTGCCCATTGTGATAGAGCATAATGGGCAAGCATCAGGTAGTATAGTACTGTACTGTAGTATGGTAAGTACAGGCACACCAAGTACAGGTAAGTATGGCACAGATTGTTTTACAGTATACAGCATGCACTTTACTGCACTAATTTAATTTTTTTAGAGAGAGCTGGCTGCACTACCAATCTTGTTACAAAGTATTTTACAGTACAGTAGTTCCAGTATACAGTAGTTTGACAGTAGTAACTGCATACAGTAGTCCAATATGGAGTAGTTTTATAGTACAAAATGCAATTATATGCACTTAACTGCAAAAAATAATTATTTCCTTTTTAGAGACAGCTGGCTGCTCTACAAAAGGACGGGTGGGGTGTTTTGGTGGGGGTGGGAGAAGGGTGGGGGGAGGGGGAGTATCATGTGTAAATTGTGTGAACTGTGTGTATAGTGTGTCTACAGTCATGATTTACACAAAAAAACCCCTCTCTCAATAAACTACAGAATGCAATGTGGCCATGATAAAGACTAAAAATTTGTATTACTGTTTATATTATTATAAATGTGCATTATTCATGATTATTTGTATTTTTCATTCTTCCATTATTATGCACCGGCCCTAAAATTTCAACTGACAGAAGAAGTATAGTACACAACTGTACACTACTGTACGTGTACAAAGAAGATAAACAGTGAAAATTATTATTTGTATTTTTTATTCTTGATAAAATAAAATAAATATTTCATTACATTCACATTTTATTTCTTTGAAATTTACATTCACTGTGAATGTGTGTGTGTGTGTGGGGGGGATTCTTCAAGAAGGCTTACATTTTTATTCATTGTTACATTTTTATTCATTGGTTACTGTAACAGCGGAGTTATCCCTATTCAGGAAATGTGCCTCTAATCCAGCAGTGTGGTGGTTAACTGCTGATAGTCAATTAACCAACACAACCTGCCTGATTAGGTTATTAGAAAAGCCTGTCTTTGAGACAGGAAGGGAGATTGTTCTTGAGTCTCACAAGTTGTGAGATTGATACTGCCAGAAGAAACAGCAGAGCTGCTTGCAAGACACAGCGGAAAACACCTCTAAACCTGAATGCTGACAAAACCTGAGGAAAAAGGCAGCAACCCAGGAACAGAGAAGATTTTCCCTCCAACCTCAAGAAACAGATAAGACTTTCCTTTATAAGACTTTTGGTATATCTGCTGTGACAAACGGCTTACTCCGGGGCTCCGCCGTCTGTCCAGGACTGTTAGAACACGGTCTTTTAGGGTAGGTTAAATGACGAGGCGTAATGCGCTGTTCCTTTAAACAGGCTACTGCCTGGTTTATTCAGTCCCAGGCAGTGAGATTGCCACACTGCATACATAAGAAACACAAGCAAAACAAAAGCCTGCTCATCTGAGCGATAACTTAACTGAGGTTTTTCCTGACTAGGATTGGGGCGGCTTATCCGCTTCCAATAAACAAAAATAAGGAACTTTGCAATTTGATAAAGGTACAAAATGTGTTTGGGGAGAGGCTTTTCCCCTCTCTGCATCCAGCAGCCTTCCTGCCTCCAGTCTCTTGGGGAGAGGGGAGAGGAACCAGGAAATCAGCCTTAAATACCTGATTTCTAAATAGCAGGACAGGTGACAGAAATCAGGCAGCAGACAAACTCTGGTCTGGATCCCTCATCCCTCAGTTTCAGCACTTGCCAAACTGTGGGATTGAGTGCACGCATTCTGAGGCTGCACTTTTCAGCCTAAAGAGGATAGAAACTGTTCAGTATCCTGGGAGCCCTATATATGGAATTTTTTTCCATCCCCTGGTTTCTGTCACATATCCTCCCCCCCAGCTCAGACCTCGGGATGAGCGACCATGGATATTAGGGAGTGCATCCTTGACAACCCGTCAGCATTGCCATGTTTGTGCCCTGACCTGTGTTCCACAGAAAATTTAAAGGGTTGTAGGCTTAGGAACCACCTGGTCACTCTAGCATTCTTCTCTCTGTTTTGACACATCCAGGTGAGGGGTGCATGATCTGTGACCAACCGGAATTTTCTCCCCAACAGATAGTATTTGAGCGTCTCTACAGCCCACTTTATTACGAGACACTCTTTCTCGACTATGGAGTAATTTTTCTCCTGGGGATTTAGTTTCCTACTTAAATAAAGGATGGGGTGCTCCTCACCTTGAGACTCCGGGGAGAGTACAGCCCCCGGCCCTACCTCAGATGCGTCGGTTTGGACTAAAAACTCTTTAGAGAAGTCGGGTGTGACCAACACTGGTTGGGCACAGAGAGCTTCTTTCAGGCTTCTAAAGGCCTGTTCGGTTTCGGGGGACCACTTTACCATTAGCGGCCCTCTTGCTTTTGTGAGGTCGGTTAGTGGGGTTGCCTTAGTTGCAAAATTGGGAATAAACCTTCTATAGTAGCCAATTAATCCAAAAAAGGTCCTTACTTGTTTTTTTGTCACTGGCCTTGGCCAATTTTGTATCACCTCTACTTTGAGTGTTTGGGGTTTGAGTAAACCTCTGCCAATAGAATACCCCAGATACTTGGTCTCCTCCAGACCAATAGTGCATTTAGCGGGGTTAGCAGTAAATCCAGCAGACTGAACTGCGTCAAGCACAGCTTGGAACTTTGGAAGGTGGGATTGCCAATCTTCACTATGGATTACTACATCATCCAGGTAGGCGGCAGCATACCGAGCATGTGGTTTTAAAATTTTATCCATCATTCTTTGGAATGTGGCGGGAGCTCCATGTAAGCCAATAGGCAGCACCCTATTCTGAAAGAGGCCGTCTGGGGTTGAGAAGGCTGTCTTTTCTTTTGCCGTTTCTGTGAGGGGAACCTGCCAGTACCCTTTTGTTAGGTCTAGGGTCGTGAGATATCGGGCTTTGCCCAGTCTCTCTACCAGTTCATCAACCCTGGGCATAGGATAAGTATCAAATTTTGACACAGCGTTTAGTTTACGGTAGTCATTGCAAACCCTTGTTGTACCGTCTGGCTTTGGGACTAAAACTATAGGGCTGTTCCACCCACTTTGGGATTCCTCAATTACGCCTAGTTTTAGCATTTTTTTAACCTCTAAACTTATAGCCTCTCTTTTGGCCTCTGGGATTCGGTACGGTTTAAGGTTAACTCGGACGCCCGGTTCAGAGACTAGGTCATGTTCAATTACGCTAGTTCTACCTGGCTGTGTAGAGAAGACTTCTTTGTTCCTTCTCACTAAATTCTGAACCTTTCGTTTTTGATGAATGGACAGGGTTTCAGCTATGCTAACCTCTGGGTCAGTTTCTCGATTCTCTGACGGACCTGGGGGTACTAGAGTTAACAAGACATCTCTATCTTTCCAGGGCTTAAGTAGGTTTACATGGTAAATTTGCTCAGGTTTCCTCCTACCTGGCTGTCTCACCTTGTAATTTACTTCTCCCACTCATTCCAAGACCTCATATGGCCCATGCCACTTAGCAAGGAATTTACTCTCTACAATGGGAACCAGAACTAGCACCCTATTGCCTGGAAAAAAAATTCTGACCCTAGCACCCTCATTATACGTATTCCTCTGAGCCTCCTGAGCTTTTTCATGTGTTCCCTCACTATCGGTAGGACTGCAGCTATGCGGTCCTGCATCTGGCAACATGCTCTATTACACTCCTGTATGGGGTAACCTCGTGTTCCCAAGTTTCTTTGGCTATATCCAGTAAGCCCCTTGGGTGTCGGCCATACAATAGTTCAAATGGGGAGAAGCGTGTGTATGATTGGGGAACCTCCCTAATGGCAAATAACAGGTAGGGTAACAAACAATCCCAGTTTTTCCCATCTTTATCGACCGCCCGCGTAACATGTTTTTTAAGGTTTTATTGAATCGTTCCACTAAACCATCTGTTTGTGGATGATATACTGAGGTTCTGAGATGCTTGATTTTTAGGAGTTTACATAACTCTTTTGTTACTTGGGACATAAATGGTGTTCCCTGGTCAGTTAAGATCTCTTTAGGAATTCCGACCCGTGTAAACAGGACTATTAACTCTTTTGCTATGTTTTTAGCAGAGGTGCTACGTAGGGGAATTACCTCCGGATATTGGGCTACGATACGCTTTGAACGGGGCGGTAATCTGACATTCTGGGCATGAGGAGCAATAATTTGTAATTTCTGCCAGAACCCAAGGCCAATAGAAGCTTTGGAGAACCTTTCCTTTTGTCTTTTCCACCCCTAGGTGTCCCCCCAATGGGTGACTATGTGCGAGGTGTAGTATTACATTACAGAATGTCAGTGGTACCAACAACTGTTTAGTTATAATTGATTTCCTTTTATCAACCCGATATACTAGGTCATTCTCTACCTCGTAGTAGGGGTAGGCAAGTGACCTATCTGGTTGGCCCGAATTAGAACTCCTGACGAAGCATCTGGCGAAACGCGTAGAGTTTACAGTGAGGGAACAAGCTCTGAAGGACTGGCAGAACTCGATCTAAGGTCTCTTCCATTGGGAACTTCCGCCCTCAGCCGTGACGCGATAGCGGAAGTGACGAGACGGCTGTGACACACGCGGAAGAGAATCCTGGATACTGTGAAGCTGCCTATACCTGCACCACCATACAACGAGCTGCGGTTCTCTCCTCCACCTGATTTATACATGGCGAATGTGAGTGTAATATACTCGTGTTATTTGTTTGAATAATACAATATTGGAATAGTATGCACTATTGTGGCTTTTCTTCTTATCCATACATATCCGTGCCTTGAGAGATTTCCCTGCTACCATTCAAAGGGCTCCAGTCAGAGAGAGAAGGATCTCTGACATGTGATATTTTCTGCGATCTATGTGAGTTCTATACTATAGATTACACCTATCTGCACAGTGTTTACCATCTGCACTATATATGTTATTTTCTTTTGCATATTTTGCTACACCTGCCTGCGCTCCTCCTCATCTCCAAGAAACAATCTACCCTTCTGGGACCCAGAACTGTCCCATCAGAGGAAGTTGAGCTGCACTTTACACTTATTTATTTTTCACTATTGGTGTTTATTGTGTGATATTAGTTGTATTCCCAACAACATTATTGGTTCACTTGGGAGTGCCCAATCCACTTCCCCACCCATCCCCGTCACCTTTCCCCACATCCCATTGTTTTGCATCAACTGTTTAGTTATAATTGATTTCCTTTTATCAACCCGATATACTAGGTCATTCTCTACCTCGTAGTAGGGGTAGGCAAGTGACCTATCTGGTTGGCCCGGAGTACTATTCTGGTCCCGTATATTCCCCCTTGCTTCCGCTAATGTGGGGTCTTCCCACTGGGCCTTCTTAAAACTCCCAGGACTGACATCTAGGTCAGCGAAGCTCTTATCCTGTTCTGGGGTGGTAAGCGCCTGTTCAACATCTTGATTTGGGGTATTCCCTACCAAGGTGGCCATGGGAAAGGAGATTTTACAGCACTCTTCCTCTTTCCCCTTTTTATTTGGGCCCTCGTCAACCTCCATTTCTGAAAAAGGGAAAGGATTTGTTTCCTCTGTTACTTCTTTATGGTCCGTTAAAGAACTCAGGGCACTATTCTGAGAGGAGGACCACATTTTAAGAAAATGGGGAAAGTCGGTCCCTATTAACACATCATGTGCCAGTTTGGGTACTATATCCACTTTGAAATCTAAAGAACCAAACTCTGTTTCAATGAGAACAACAACAGTGGAATATTCGTGATTATCCCCATGTATACAACAAATTGCCACTCTTTGTGAACTGTTTACCTGTCTTTTCCCAATAGGCTACAGGTATTCGGACACTAGTGTAACCATACTCCCAGAGTCAAGCAGTGCCCGAACCCTCTTACCATTTACCTTTACACATGCCAGAGATGGTTATTCAAGGGGTCCTCTGGGCTAGGGCCCATACATTGGGACCACAACGAATAAGGTTCAACGCTGTTGCATTGCATTGGTTCAGTATTTAGTGGGCAGACTTTTGCGGTGTGGCCCCTCTCATAACAATTTACACATTTAGGTACATAGTCTGTGTCCCACTTAGAGCCCTTTTTTGGCTCCCCATGTTGGCTGTTGCTCTTAGTATGCGAGCCACTGTTGCTGGTGCTGTGTGAAGACGGTCGTCGCTCTTCAGCCCCCCTTAACCCTGGCACCCTTTTACTGTCTCTGGAAGACTCCTGGAACCTTGGATAGTGGGGATGCTCCATGACTACCGGTTGCGGGTGCTCTTCTGCTGCATTGTACCTTTCTACGAGGGTCACCAGCTCATCTGCATTGTGGGGGTCACTCTGACTGACCCAACGGCATAGGGCAGAGGGAAATTTCCTCAAGAACTGGTCCATGACCAACCATTCCATGATGTGGCTTGCTGAGTTGATCTCGGGTTGGAGCCAGTTCCGAGCGAGGTGGATGAGGTCATACATCTGGCTTTATCCAACGTGAATGACCATGCGTGGAACCTTTGGGTGCAAACAGCCGTGGTTATGCCGAGGCGGGCGAGGATCTCTAACTTAAATTTTGCATAGACGTTAGCTTCGGCTGGCTCTAGATCAAAGTAAGCCTTCTGGGGTTCGCCGCTTAAGAAGGGTGTGATTAGACTGGCCCACTCAGCTTCTGGCCAACCCTCTCTCTGTGCTGTGCGTTCAAAAGTGAGAAGATAGGTTTCAACATCATCCGAGGGCCCGATCTTCTGAAGGTAGTGGCTTGTCCTGATCATTTTCGGGCCTGGGGCTGCGTCTGCCAGTGAGGTCTTAATGACAGTCTCTCTCAGGATCTCGAGTTCCTGCTGTAAGCCATGGGCGAACCGTTGTTGCTCCTCTCTCAGCAAGCGATTTGTCTCTTGCAGGGCTGCATTCGCCTCTTGCAGGGCTGCATTCGTCTGTTGCTGGTTTGCATTTGTCTGTTAATGGTTTGCATTCGCGCTTTGCAGGGCTGCATTCTTCTGTTGCTGGTTTGCATTCGCGCTTAACAGTGCTGCATTCGCCTGTTGCTGGGTTTCATTCGTCTCTTTCTGGGCAGCGACATTGCGTACCAACGCAGTCACCACGTCATCCATCTTGTTCGGGGGGAAGAAAAAGAGGGAAATAAAACCTCTTTTTTTTTTTTTAAAGTTCTTTTACCCGCAGACCTTTTAGTGTTCTGCCCGCATTCTCCCGCTCTCGGGGAGCCCTGGATGCGTGTGCAGGGGGCGCAGGCACCTGATGACGCGTGACCGCGCGTCGATGACGCGCGGCACGCCGAGGGAGTGCGGCTAGCATGCCGGGGCATCCTCAGGCTTGCGGAGCTAGCCGCACTCAAATAAAATGTGCCGCCTGTGTATGTGACAAACGGCTTACTCCGGGGCTCCGCCGTCTGTCCAGGACTGTTAGAACACGGTCTTTTAGGGTAGGTTAAATGACGAGGCGTAACACGCTGTTCCTTTAAACAGGCTACTGCCTGGTTTATTCAGTCCCAGGCACTGAGATTGCCACACTGCATACATAAGAAACACAAGCAAAACAAAAGTCTGCTCACCTGAGCGATAACTTAACTGAGGTTTTTCCTGATTAGGATTAGGGCGGCTTATCCGCTTCCAATAAACAAAAATAAGGAACTTTGCAATTTGATAAAGGTACAAAATGATTTAACCTGTTTGGGGAGAGGCTTTTCCCCTCTCTGCTTCCAGCAGCCTTCCTGCCTCCAGTCTCTTGGGGAGAGGGGAGAGGAACCAGGAAATCAGCCTTAAATACCTGAGGAAATCTACACTGCACTGAAACTTACAATTCCACAGATGGACTCTTTTCCCCGATTCCAAGAGGAGAAAGAGAGACCGTGCTGAAACAAGTAAACCTTATTTGCCTATCCCAAATAAAGTGTAATATGGTCATTGAAATAGGGGTTTTTCCTTCCAGCTGTAGTCAGGGTTCAAGAAGTAAGTTAGCCCTTAAAGGGATAGGCGTTTGTTGTTTTCAAATGTTTAGCTGAAGCAGTGAATACAGATTCTGACACACGAGCGGTACTGATTTTGCAAGTAAAGGCTGCCACACCGCATAGGTTTACCAGTTGTGAATGGAGTATATGCAGAAAAGTGTGAAAATTGATGCAAAACAAAACAGTCCGTTTCAAGGGTTGAGTGGAGATTTTGTTTGCCTCTTTTATATTATTACTATACACTAATATTTTAATTTGGTGGTGATATGTATCACGTTTATATACACCTCACTGGTTAAGGGAGTGTTTGAACGCCATCCAGTGTTCTTTCCAGTGTAAGTAGTAATCACAGATCATTTTTCTTGATACACTTTTAACTGAAACTTCTTAGTTATAGAGCAAACCTTGATGAATAGTTTGTGTTGAAAACTAGTGTTTTAAATGTAGCCCCTTTTCCCTGTAATAAAGGAACCACGAGTGCTGCTGTTACCTGTTTGTTACCAGAAGGCCTGAGCCTCCGTCTCTGACCCTGGGGTGTCACGGTCACCTTGAGGCAGCGCCTCCACCTGTGAGGGATCCTAGCGCAGTGGGATGGTCCTCTCACAGGAACGAATACTAACAGTAAACACACACTCAGGTATATAATAACGTGTTTTACTGGACATATACAGTATATATCGGCAGCCGGTACACACAGAATATAACATATAGAACCCCCAATACACCTGGTGAGTGTCCCCCAAAGTACAACGGGTGCTTGGACACCCATACCAATACCCTGATGTCCTTTCCCAATGTCCGGACCCACCAAAAAGTGTATGAGTAGCACTACCCCATGAAATGTTGGTGCACTTAGGTGAGATACCTGTTCGGGTATTCCAGTTCCCCGGTGCTGCCAAATAACAATCATGGATCCCCTGATCCAGCGATGTCGTCATCTGCGAAGGCATGCGTGGGGTGAACTCCGGTTGGAGGGTCTCACCTTTAAGAGTCTCTGTATGTAGGTGGTGGTCTGGTCCAAGACAACAGACCGTGAGTCACTGCACGGCGTCTTCACTGTGTCCCTGACACTATGCCATAAATCGGGAAGCGTCCCTAGCTAGAGCCTTCCTTGAAGCAACCACAAGCTATACTTGAGATGGGGCCTATCTGGGACCTAAATGGGCAATCTGGGCCTAGTCTGGGAGTCACTGACACTCAGACCCTATCTCCCCCTTCTTTGTCCTGGCTCCAACTGTTGCACGAGGTGCAGCGAGCCAAAACTATCAATCCCGCCGGCTCCTTCCAAACTCCTTAGGCTCATGGGACCTATAATTCCCTTGCAGAGCCATGGGAAATATGGCCGCCATTACCCTGATCTTCTGTGCATGCGCCGAGCGCTACTGAGCATGTGCAAGTTTCCCCTGTGGCCATCGGGACCTTCTCCTCACTGCGCATGCGCCGAGGACAAACATGGCGGCACCCTGCCTACACGTCCACCGCGGAGATACGTATCATTAGGTCAGCCCCCCCAACTGCCTGCAACCCCCACCGGATTCACACTCTGCACCGGAACGCTTCCACATCCGGCCGCAGCAGGGTAAGGGGAACCAAGGGGGGAGTCGGGGGGGGGGAGCCTGGCTACATAAAGAAAATTGAAGTGAGAGACATTGAAAATGAACAGAAAACTAGAGAGTCTGAAGGATACAATAGATGAGATATATTAGCATGTCATCTGTCAAACAAATGCATAGAGTGGACAGCAACATTTCCTGTTTGATGGTGAGTATTGGTCCCTAATGCAACACCAATGGAATTAAAGAATGATGCATGCATTATGTGTCCATAGTTCTATACTATACAAGACATGCATACTGTAGAGCCCCCTGCATGACTCTGATTACTTATTACAGTACTTTATACTGTAAAGCATACAGTATGCTAAACACATTTTAATGGTGGAATATATTTTTTTGTTTGGGTACTTCAATAGAAAATTATTCAACTCAAAAACATTAGAGCTAAGAAAATCTTTCAGTAGAGGTTTTTCAAATATCATTTGCTTTAAAAGTGCTTTAATGGACTGAAATTATCTCAAATACATGTAACATAAATAATATTTGGCAGCCACCAAGTGTTTTCTCTGCACAAGATAGATAATGCATAAATGCACAAATTAAGTTAATCTTCTTGCTTCATCTATATTCTCCACTACAACTGATTTACATTGCTATGATAAACATGGTTGTCACCAATTTTAGCATCAGTAGTTGCTCATCATAATTATTCATTATACTTTGTAATTGACTTTGATCAATCATGTTTGACTATTGTATGATTTACCAAGATTCTCTGACATACAAGGGCAGCACTAATTCTTAAAAAGTGGAGCAACAAGATTTTTATTTCTCATTTTGATATATTGGCATCTCATAACCCAGGTGTATGGATTTGTAAGTCTATTAATTGCAATGTTTTCTTTATACCTTGAGTCCATCCCATCATAATTTTGTAAGAGAAATAGTAAAATAGGTAAGTTATGCACAATGTATACAGTAGTTACCTCACACGCTAATATGTGTATACTGTCGCGGCCGAGTTTATTCTTACCTTTGCCCGGTCTCGGCCGCAACAGTAACCGGGCGCGCGCCGAGGTGTCCCGGGCGCGCGCCGGAGCCTCGGAGGATCGGTCCTCCGATCAGGGCTTCCCCCTCCCCTCTCCGGGTCCGCCGGGTCCCCTGGAGCCCCCCACCGCATCCCCCAAATTAGGAGCAACCCAGGGCTCCCTCGGGGAGCCCTGGGCACGCGCGCCATGCGCGCACGCTCCCGATGAAGCATGACCGTGCATTGATGACGCACGGCACGCCGAGGGAAAGCAACGAGCAAGCCGGGACACCTCCCGGCTTGCGGTACTAGCCAGGTAAGAATAAAGTGTGCCGCAAGTGTATATATATATATATATATATATATATATATATATATATATATAAAACAATGAACAAAAAAAGAAAAGCGTCCCAACTCAGCACTCAAGTATACTCAGAACAAATATCAAAGAAAATTATGATTTATTTAACATCACAAATAATCAAACATAAAATACAAAAAATAATAAAAACAAACCCTGACATCCTCCTGTGTTAGAATATTTATCAGACAGGGAAAATCCCCTATGAAGATACTGATGGACCCCTAATACACAAGGCAAGGGAAAAAAAGCCTATAAGCACTAAATATATGTAGAACAAGGGGTTAACAATAACCCCTTGAACCTACAATGCCGCCTCACCCCTAGTAAATATAAAACCACACAGCAAGCATAGATAACACATGCACCAAATTGCCTAATAAATGCTGAAGTCAAATACATATATTATATACATACACCATAAATGCAGTTGGTATAATCAAGGCAAACCAGGCACAGTACCAAAAAGAGACTGTTAGTATGGGATCAACAATGGTTAACACTTCACATCAGTTACCATATTCCATGAGACCATCCATGCCACACTGTGATAGTAAAATGTCCAAAGGGTAAAGATCTTCCAATTGAGGGGTCCATCCGCTGGGGAGTCAGGGAAAAAGAAGCGGGCGTGCTGCACCACCTTGAGAAAGGTCCCACTGGGGGACCGAAACGTCGGTTTTTGTGTCTTCTATCAAATATAGAAAATTTATGATTTACTTATCTGCGTGCTGTCCCTTGATGTCTTGTTGCAACCAGTATCGTATGGTATGGTATATATATATGCAAGAAAAAAAGAGAACAGCGCACAACCCTAGTGCATTACCAAAAATAAGAATTTATTATAAGGTTAAAAATGGTAATGCACACTTACAAGAAAACAAAAGGTAAAAATCACATAAGGGTTTCTTTGCTTTTAGGTGGTACAATACCACTGCTGAGGCTTGAATTCATCTGGCACACTGTTTGTTGAAAAAGTCAGTGTTTGTTGGTGCCAAATGACACTGGCTCCAATTTCCACACAGCTCCAATGTGCTCAGCTTTCCTCCAGGCTCTGTGTTAATTCAATAGCTCTATAACAGCTAATAACAGCATCACAAGCAAAGAGACCCTCAGTACACAACACAGCACCTTGTGGCAGCGTGGTCACATGGTCACGTGTGCGTGATGACATCACCCGACGGTATTTCGTCAGCTTCAGGGATCCCTTGAGAAAGTCAGCTGAGTGCTATACTTAGAGATTCTGTTAGTTTTTTTTCTGTGTTTTCATATTATTCATATCCCTCAGCACCATCAGTTCCCTTTTATATTTGTTTCATGTGCTGTCTTGGTTTTGACAACTAAGGTATTAAGACTGTATTTATTTTTTGGGTTCTGATTTTGCATTTAGTATATATATAATGTGAACGACTTCTTTTTGTGTGTGTTTATATATATATATATATATATTTTTATATATATACATATATATATATATATATATATATATATATATATATATATATATATAAAGATAACAGCAGGCACTTCAAAGGCTCCAAAGAAATAGGTGCTTGTTAAACAAAAATAACAGGAAACCAGGTGTCCCACCAAGGAGACAAAAAACAGCACTCCAGGTATATTGCAAAAGTGTATTTGAAAAAAAGCAGGCACATATAAATCCAACGTTTCGGTCCTGTATAGGACCTTCCTCAGGGGCGTGCTGGAGAACACTGCCTAAGGAAAACATATATACCCATCACCCACCTGTGTGCATAATCAAGAACCAGCTGATTGTAATTAAAAACGGGAGTACTGTCGGCGCATGGGAGCCCTGTCATCAGTGTGCAGCAGCCCAGCCTCACCACTCCTCTGTTTACACTTAGCTATCAATGTCAGACACACCGCACATGTGCGCCTGCGGGTGGAGCCAGTGAGCACACAAGTCATTCTAAGGCATCCCCCGTTGCCATGGCGACGCAACTAAAGCGTCTGTAACCATGGGAGTGTAGGCAGAAGCAGACTGCAATAGGGAGCAGGGGCACTGAGCCGTGTGAACATGATGACGTCACATCACCAGCAGCAACAGGTCCTGTAACCAAAATGAAAGTGAAGTATTAAAAACACATGAAGAGGTGAAAATATATACTCCAGATGCACAGTATTAATAAAAATCACTATCAATAGTGCAACAACAATAAATATACTAATATCCCTCTAACATGCTACCAAGAGAAATGAATATTGAATGCAGATTTGCTTGTAAGAGTTGAAAAAGCAGACATAAAGGAAAGGAAGGAACAGGAAGGGGGAGTGGAGGAAAAGGGAAGAGGAAAAGGGGGATGGGAGGGAAAGGGGGGAGGGGAAAGGGGAAGATGGAGGGAGGGAAAGGGGGGGGGAAAGGGGAAGGAAGGGGCGCTAAGGAGCAAAAATGGGGTCACATAATAAGGCAAAAATAAGCCCAAAGATGAATACAGAAACAGATAATTCTAACTACACAGAGGTGACAGATGGCAGTGGGATCCCCAACTTTAACTCATAAATGTATCTCCCTAAAGTGATAATACTGTTGCTACAAAAAGCAACCCAGTTTAAAATCCTCATTAAGTCCTCTGGGTGCCATAGTATCAAGTTCATAGATGAGCCTTGTTTCCAATTGCAGTAATAATTTTCCTCTTTCACCACCACGAATGGACGTGTGCGCTTGCATAATAGGCATGCACCTCAGCGTTGCAAGGCTATGCTTAAAGTTTTTAAAGTGCCTTGCAACTGGTTGCAATTTATGGTCCTCCAATCCAGTGTTGTCGGCCAATGCCTTCCTAATAGATGATCTATGCAGACTAATCCGCTCCTTTAGCATGCACGTCGTTTTACCGACATAATATAGTCCGCAATGGCACCAGATAAATTAGACAACATATCTACTTTCACAGTTCATATAGTCCTGAATAAGGCGTGGTTTGCCACTATGGGGATGTGAATACTGCGTGCCAAGAATAAGGTATTGGCAGTTGTTGCATCCATGGCATTTAAAGACACCTTTTTTCTTACTCAGCCAAGTTGTAGGTTTACCATATTTTTCCACCGGGTCTGCCCTAGTTAATGTATAGCCGATATTTCGCCCTCTTCTGTAGCAAAATAGTGGGGGACGCTCAAAATTCTTGCCAATGGTGGCATCATTCGTCAATATATTCCAGTGTTGTTGGATCGACGTCTTAATCATTCTTGATGCAGTACTAAATGTACTAGTGACATGGAACCTATCTTGCTTCTGTGCATTCGAAGAGGGCAACAGGAGCTGTTCTCTGGGGACATCCTTGGCTCTCTTATGTGCTGCATCAAGGTCCTTACATTCATATCCCCTCTCCTCAAAGCGTTTATACATTTTCACAAGGGCTTGATCACGCTCACCATTATCACTAGTAATCCGGCACACTCTAAGAAACTGGGAGTAAGGTAACCCTTTCTTAAGAGGTATTGGATGATGGCTGGTTGCCAGGGGAGTGAATTCTTATCAGTATCTTTCTGATGTATCCTCGTCCGAAGTACTCCTTCAGTTAGATATACTTCTGTGTCAAGAAAAACGACCTTACTTGGACTATAGGTCAATGTGAACCGCATGGTGGATGCAATTTGGTTCAAATAATCCTCAAATGCAATCAGTTCTCCTTCTGTACCGTCCCATAGAAGGAAGACATCATCAATGTAGCGCATATATTCAACAATGTGTTGTGACAGAGGTGCGTCATGGAGGATATGCGTCTGTTCGTATTGATGCATAAAAAGGTTAGCGTATGATGGGGCCATATTAGACCCCATCGCCGTACCCATTAATTGGAGGTAGAACTTATCCTCAAACTTAAAGTAATTCTTGAACAATACAATGTTCATCAAAAGGAGTAGGAACTCAGTCGGTGGTCCTGTCCGATCTTGTTGACCCCGTAACTGTGTGGCCACCGCCTCCAAGCCTTCCGTATGCTCGATGTTCGTATAGAGGCTTGTGACATCCATAGTTACCAGCAGCAATGCACCATGTGTCACTTGTATATTAGCTAATCTGTTGATAAAGTCTGTGGTGTCCCGTATATAACTGGGCATTTTGGTAACAAGAGGTTGCAGGAAAAAGTCAAGGAATTATGATATGGGTTGGCATATGGATCCCCTCGCTGAGATGATTGGTCTCCCCGGAGGCAACGTCTGCGACTTGTGGATCTTCGGTAGAATGTACATAACTGGGATAATTGGGTACGGTCGTACTAAAAATTTCCCAATCTCCTCTGTGATCCACAAATTGTTAACACTCATTTGAATCACCGCATCAACCTCTCGCTTGTAACCGGTTGTAGGGTCTTCATTCAAAGATTTATAATGTTGGGTGATGTTAAATTGTCGCAGGACCTCTGTACGGTATTGGCTGTAATCCATTACTACAATACCGCCTCCCTTATCGGCGGCACGTATGATTATTTCTTTATTATCACGGAGGACCTTGAGTGGCATTTGCTCCTCTCCCGTAAAATTGGAATAACTCCTCTTGAAGTTCCTCACACGCTTCCTAGCGTGGTATGGTAAACCTACAACTTGGCTGAGTTAGAAAAAAGGTGTCTTTAAATGCCATGGATGCACCAACTGCCAATACCTTATTCTTGGCACGCAGTATTCACATCCCCATAGTGGCAAACCACGCCTTATTCAGGACTATATGAACTGTGAAAGTAGATATGTTGTCTACTTAATCCGTTGCCCTTGCGGACTATATTATGTCGGTAAAACGACGCGCATGCTAAAGGAGCGGATTAGTCTGCATAGATCATCTATTAGGAAGGCATTGGCCGACAACACTGGATTGGAGGACCATAAATTGCAACCAGAGTCAAGGCACTTTAAAAACTTTTAGCATAGCCTTGCAACGCTGAGGTGCATGCCTATTATGCAAGCGCACACGTCCATTCGTGGTGGTGACAGAGGAAAATTATTACTGCAATTGGAAACAAGGCTCATCTATGAACTTGATACTATGGCACCCAGAGGACTTAATGAGGATTTTAAACTGGGTTGCTTTTTGTAGCAACAGTATTATCACTTTAGGGAGATACATTTATGAGTTAAAGTTGGGGATCCCACTGCCATCTGTCACCTCTGTGTAGTTAGAATTATCCGTTTCTGTATTCATCTTTGGGCTTATTTTTGCCTTATTATGTGACCCCATTTTTGCTCCTTAGCGCCCTTTCCTTCCCCTTTCCCCCCCCCTTTCCCTCCCTCCATCTTCCCCTTTCCCCTCCCCCCCCTTTCCCTCCCATCCCCCTTTCCCTCTTCCCTTTTCCTCCACTCCTCCTTCCTGTTCCTTCCTTTCCTTTATGTCTGCTTTTTCAACTCTTACAAGCAAATCTGCATTCACTATTCATTTCTCTTGGTAGCATGTTAGAAGGATATTAGTATATTTATTGTTGTTGCACTATTGATAGTGATTTTTATTAATACTGTGCATCTGGAGTATATATTTTCACCTCTTCATGTGTTTTTAATACTGCACTTTCATTTTGGTTACAGGACCTGTTGCTGCTGGTGATGTGACGTCATCATGTTCACACGGCTCAGTGCCCCTGCTCCCTATTGCAGTCTGCTTCTGCCTACTGTACACTCCCATGGTTACAGACGCTTTAGTTGCGTCTCCATGGCAACGGGGGATGCCTTAGAATGACTTGTGTGCTCACTGGCTCCACCCGCAGGCGCACATGTGCGGTGTGTCTGACATTGATAGCTAAGTGTAAACAGAGGAGTGGTGAGGCTGGGCTGCTGCACACTGATGACAGGGATTTATATGTGCCTGCTTTTTTTCAAATACACTTTTGCAATATACCTTGAGTGCTGTTTTTTGTCTCCTTGGTGGGACACCTGGTTTCCTATATATATATATATATATATATATATATATATATATAGTATACAGAGACAGATGGCACTCGCAGAAATATTGAAGGTAGGTGCTTGTCCCATAAAAAATGGATAAGTAACAAGTGTTCCTTACCAGGCAGACCAGAGAATCCAAGACCACGCAGTCTGCCTGGTAAGAAACACTTGTTACTTATCCATTTTTTATGGGATAAGCACCTACCTTCAATATTTCTGCGAGTGCCATCTGTCTCTGTATACTAGCCATTTCTTATTATGAGATGAGCACCCACCTGTACATTCATCTATGTCACATCATTGCCCTATCGGAGTGTCACTTACATTTTTACCATTTGTTACCTATTATTATTCCCTTATTGAGTGACTGTTTATGATGGAAGATTTTACAGACATTACTGGAGTCTTTTCTACTATTTCGGATAGTGTCAGTTTCAGTGAAGCTGACATTGCCAAGATTAGATTTACTGAGACCTTTGAGGCTTCTTTAGGCTCTGACAAAGCGTCAGATATTTATAATGATCTCATCAAATTAAAAAAACGAGAGGTAGATTTCTTTTTGCATGGAGTGACTTAGTCATATTACCATAGGGAGAAGCTTATCCCTAGGGATTTTCGTATTAAAAATCAGCCAACGATTGGTTGGGCAGACACTGAATTCTGCAGAAAGTGGATAGGGATTCTCAACAAATGTTCCTATGACCTTATGATTCTGGTAATAGACCAATCCAGCAAAGAAATCACGCGACTTAAAAGAGAGATACAGGTGATCACTGATAGACACAGTGAGACACTAGCCTCTGATACCTCTACAGACTGGACTGATAAAATTCAGACCACTCTTGACCTGTATCGTGAGAGTTTAACGAAGTATAAACGTGAAAAACTGAAGCAGGTCACTAACGATTACCAGGACAAGCGGGTTTATAGGTGGCTTCTTGGATTACACAAACCCGGCACAGGGCGCGGTGTACAGAGAAGAGCCTACTCCCATTCCAAGAAGACTCCTGGGATAGGCACTGGTAACAACACGAGCGATACAGACTTTTCGGATGCCCCAGAAGGTACACACTCTGATCCTTTTTTAGGTGGGGGCACAGGGAGCTCGCACAAGCCATCCATTCCAGACTCCGACATGGGAGAGCGGTCAGGAGAGGTGCTGGGAAGAACAAGATTCATGGAAAGAGAAGCCAAGAGGCGAGAGGACGCCCCAGGAGGAAGTGATTTACAACCTGTCATCACATTCCCTTACCTCTGCAGAGATCAGTGTTCTCCACAAGGGTTTGTCGTTTTTTCCAACTACCTCACAAGATTCTTTCCGTTGGAAAGTCGACATGTTTAAACTTGATCGTCAGTTACGATTAAAGGACTTCTTTTCTAGAGCGGAGGTAGTACAAACTGACACTAACCAGATGAATTATGCTGACAAGAAATTTAAAGTTAAGAGTACGTTCGATCCTATCGTGGCTAACCATAGCATCACCACCTTTATGGGACTCCTGGGCAGTGACACTCGGAAATACATTAAGCATCACAAAAGGAGCTTTTCAAACCTCTCTGTGGAAGAGAAACAAGCCATTAAATCCCTGAAGTCTAATGACAAGATTATCATCAAACCGGCCAACAAAGGCGGGGGTATTGTCGTAACGGACTATACAAACTACAGGGCTGAAATTGAGCGACAACTGTTGGATACTAATTACTACAAAAAACTGCAAAGTGATCCAACATTAGTCTATAAAAAAGAAATAGACTCTATCATTCGCCTTGGAGTTAACAACTCGTGGATATCTGAGGAAACTGGTACTTTTTTGTCCTAAGACCACCCTATAGTTCCAGTGATCTATGTACTTCCCAAAGTGCACAAATCGATCGTCAATCCGCCAGGCAGACCGATCATCGAAGCAATGGGATCACATTGTCATCCTCTTTCTCAATTCATGGACTACTTGCTGCAACCTATGGTTGTTAAGATGTCATCGTTTGTCAAGGACACCACGGCCTTTATGACTAAACTAGGCACGATCTCTTTTGACATTTCACATATGCTCCTGGTAACGATGGATGTTTCCAGTCTCTATACCAATATCCCACATGGGGAGGAACTGGAGGCAATCCGGGAACATTTTTCTAATCTAGATGGATATGATGGTCCTCCAATTGAATTTGTTCTCCTTTTGATTGACATCATTTTGCATAAAAACTTTTTTCGGTTTGAGCGGGACTTTTTCCTTCAACAAACAGGGACAGCAGTGGGTTCAAATATGGCTCCGGCTTACGCCAACCTGTTTATGGATAGCTATGAACAACTATATCTACTTAACGATGCCCCCTTTTCCAGCAAAATCGTCCAGTACACCCGCTACATTGATGACATCTTTTTAATCTGGGGAGGACAGGAGGATGAACTGGCACATTTCATCTCTCACTTGAATATGATACCGTCCACAATACGGTTCACTGTTAATTATAGCATGGATCGAAATTCCTTTCCTAGACACTGTGGTCTATACGAAAGATGGAAGACCAGCGACAGATTTTTCAGAAACCAACAGACAAAAATACACTGTTGTGTGCCATGAGTCACCACCCGGAGTCACTTAAACGTGGCCTGCCATTTTCACAGATGCTAAGAGTTAAACGCATTACCAGTGACCCCATGCTGGTCGAGGAAGCATTGTGTAAAATGGCTAAGAGGTTTCTGGATAGGGGATACTCGAGATCAGAAGTCAATGTGGCCCTAACTAAGGTATGGGCAGTTGACAGGGGGTCCCTTCTCTTACCATCTGCTGGAAAAATTGAAAAGACGTGTCTCAACATCAGCAGTACTTATACTACTTCATCCAATCAAATTAAACGTAGTATAAAAAGGAATTGGAATATTATGGCCAATGACCCTAAAATTGGAAATATCTGCCAGATACCCCCCAGGATGTGTTATCGCCGTGGCAGGAACTTGAGGGACTCGCTTGTTCAGGCTGATCACACTACTAAATATGCTAATTTAACAACATGGCTCCAAAGAAAACCCAGTGTTTACAAATGCCATGGGTGCATTAATTGCGTTTTTATACAGACTGGCCAATTTTTTGCGCATCCCTATAGCGGGAAACCTATTGGCATTAAAACTGCTATTACTTGTGAGTCGCGATTTGTTGTCTATTTTATTAAATGTCCCTGTGGACTTTACTATATAGGCAAAACGAGCGATATGCTTAAGGAACGCATGGCTGTGCACAGGTCAACAATCCGAAAGGCACTTTTGGACCAAAATACTGAGGATGACCTCAAACTTCTCCCGGGGGTGAGACATTTTAAACAACATCGACATAGTCTCTCGTCACTTAAATGTATGCCGATCCTGCAAGCAAACATATCTACCCGTGGTGGGGACCGTAAGCGATTGTTGCTACAATTGGAGGCCAAAGCCATCTACTGTATGACTTTAGGACAATGTCACCACATGGCTAAATGAGGACTTTAGACTGGGATGCTTCATTTAATAACTTTATTTTTGTCATGCATTTTTTCTTCTACCTCCCTTTCCTTGCTCCTATTTTCCTCTGTGATTGATCTTGTCATTGTCCTGACTATACTCATTGGTCTTTTTTGTTCATCATTTTTCATTATTTATATTTCTTGCTCGTCTATATTTTCTGTCTTATTCCCTAACTTTTCCTTCCCTGTTGTCCTGGTGTGTTTTCCTTTGTCCTTTACCCACTGTATGTTGCCTTTCACCCTCTCTCCATTTCCCCTCTTTCCTACACACCCCTTGTCCTTCCATACACTGCTTGTATTCCCTTGTGTTTTATCTTTATTAATAGCACTTTGGTGTATTGCACAGTTTTAGAGTTCTTTTTAGGTGCTTCAGCTCCTCTATGATTGCCTGGTAATTCCATATGCAGTTTCTTGATCAGGCAGAGTGATTGGGGCTCACTCGGCACCATGCCAGTTTCTCTGGCTGCTGCGCGGCCAAAACTGACAGCGCACGCATGCGCAATAGTCTCTCACTCGCGTGATTCCCCTGACTACACAAGACACTCCGTGTCTCTGTATTTGGCGCTACGCATGCGCAATAGCCTTCTATCGGCTCAGGTGGTTTCCCTGACTACAGGAGATGGTTCTTGTCTGCTGGGAGCGGGGGATTCAGTGCGCAGTGATGACGTCATCTTTCTATTTTAGATGGAGTTGCATTCAGCTGAGCTGGAGAGGTGGGGCAGGCTATTAGTCTATCACATATGGTGTATGTTGTGGGTTTGGGTATTTAATGGTGGGTTTTGTCACTTAGGGGTGAGCACTCCCTTGAGAAAGGTCCTGTTGTAAGGACCGAAACATCAGTTGATTGTGCCTGTCTTCAATACATCTGTTGGACGTTACTTTGAGTGCTGTCTCCTTTCTTGCTGCGTGGTCTTGGATTCTCTGGTCTGGCTGGTAAGGAACACTCGTTACTTATATATATATATATTTATTTTTATATATATATATAGAGTGTAATTGAAAGATTCAACAGCGCCTGGGTGTGTACTAGCCCCACAGTAGACTCCTGACAACAAACAGAACGCAACAAATGTTAGCACAGATGACCCGTATAAAACAATTGTAAAAATGAATTATTATAAAATATATATAGGAACTCAGATGGTGGTCATAAGTATTGATGGTGAGTGTGTGTAAAATATAAAAAATGTAAAAATTGTATATGTTTAATTGTTGTGTGTTAAAAAATATATTGAATAAAAAATGATGAATGATGAACTATTATTGCAAAAAACACTGAAAAATATGATTATCAAAATATAATATGATTAGGTGAAATGTATTAACCAAAAAATGAAAATATTAAAAAATAAAAAATAAAAAAACCGTGTAAAAAATTAACTAAAAAAAAATATATATATGTGTTTTTCACAAAAAAAGATGATGATTTTGTATGGAGATTTCAACGTCCGGGCTGCTTCTTCTTTGGAGTCAGCAACCTCCCAGCAAATTCTATTGGAGAAACAAGAGAAAAAGCGGCAGATCCATGTGTAAAATCTGGTAACAAAATTTTAATAAAAAATCACAAGACAAATGCACACTCACAATTTGTCAATGCAAATTAAGCATTGTATGGGTAAACCCAGGCGCCAAACAAGTAGCTGCTCGCCGTACATCAGACCTCAATGATACCGGTGCATCACAGTCAGATGTCCCTCCGGAAATTCAGGTATGCAGTCTGTTGTTCCAGCATTAGATGCTGTGTGTGGCTCAGGGAACGTCCTCCCTTTCCTGGCAGCAGGAAGTAATACATTGAGAGTTACCTCTCGTTTTCAAGTATGTCCTGGGCACAGAGTTAAGACAAATAATACATGGTTACAAATAGTTACATAAATGAACAGGGTATACATTATATACAAGACATTGCATGCACAGTTAAAGATAATAAATATTATGGGCGTATATATAATATCGTGTTATATAATGTATTTGTGAGATCACATTGACTTTCAGTTATGCCATAATGAATTGTAAAATATTATGGTGCAGACATAACAATTGAACCTGCGACATCTCCAGGGAAATGTTCTACTGTATATAAATTAGCAGATCCCTAAGTGTATTTGCACAATGTGTTAAGGGGTTCCTAGGGTGGAGCATTCTGAGAACAGGGTGCTCCACTCTGTAATTTCAGGATATGTTAAATGAATAGGTGAGGAATCCAGGCCAGGGTTTATGCTGAGTTCTGGTTTCTCTCACCTGCAGTAATCTGATAACTAGAGAGCCAGGTGAAGCTGCCTGGTGCTGTTTTAGTAGAGCTCTCTGCCCTAAGAGCCCAGAGACAGGGCTGATGTCTGGAGAGTCATTACCTCAAGATAAAAACAAGGACAACCAGAAGGAGATCTGCTAATTTTAAATAGAATGTTTCCCTGGGCTGTCAGATATCCTTCCCACAGTGGAGAACTTCTGGGGTGAGTGACCTTGGATTTAAGTGAGTCTTTTCATTCCCTGGCAATTGATTGAATATAAATATCAAATCCGTGTGCAATTCAAAATGGGGGAACACAATTACCACTTGTGCATTCAATATCTGGTCATTAATTTTTACCACGTTGTCATATTGTCTGGCCAGGATTGGATACTCCTTCTGCCTCTGGCAAAAATCAGGGAGACATAGCTCTGGTAAATCCCCAGGGCCTATCTCTTCCTCTTTCTGGCCATCCCCAGTCATTACTTTTGACTTATGCCTATTTATATGGCCATCTTGAGTCCCAGATTTCTGCAACCAGTCCTGTTTGTCATAGCATCTTTGCCTCCAAGTCTTTGGAACCCAGTGTCTACTGGGGAACAGGTCTGCTGAGAAGGGGAACAGTTTACCAGGTTTCTCCTGAGCCAGAGAATGAGGCTCCTCCTTAGAGACTGGAGCCATTAGGTTTGAAAACAAAGGCCAGTCACGGCTGAGCAAAACGGGGGTAGGGAGCGAAGGAGCGACACCTACTTCGATCCTGGACTCCTGCCCTTTTACCTGTAGCAGGATTTTGGCCGTCGGATACCATTTTACATTGCCGTGTATACACTCTATAGTCCATGGGGAGTCAAAGGAAAGCACATCAGGCGGTAACAATTCCAGGAAGGCCAGGGTTTTTCCAGAGCCTGAATCTACAAGGACCTGGATGGTTTACCCCAATCTGGTCTGTAAGTAGCCAGAGCTTGCAACTTTCTCTGGGGAAGGCCAAGGCGACTGTCCTGCTGAAAGAACAACCCATCAGAGGACAGTCTACATGCCGGTGGCCTAGTTCTCCGCAGGCAGAACATGGAGAGGTTTCCCTCGCAGGAGGATACCGCGGATACCACTCATCTGTACCGGATACTGGAGACCAGGCATCTGATGGGTCCTGTGGGTGATGTCCTCTGAAGTTCCTCTCATTTGGTGACAAGCCGACATCAGGAAGTGGGTGAGGGTCTCGGCGGTACCCGGCATTTGGACCTCTCTTTTGTTGGAAGGACTGCTCCTTTCGTGGCACTTGGCGGTTGCGTATGGAAGGGCTGTAGTTTCCCCGTTAGTCTGACTCCCTCTTTGGACATTCACAAGTGCTGGTGGAGTCGGATCTGTCGGGTCCAGGACACTCGTCTGCATCTCAGCTCCAAGGAAGCTCTCAACGAGTCGGACCACCACATCTAGGGTTTCCGAAGCATGACGTTTTACCCAAGAGCGTGCCGAAGGGGATATTACCTGTAGGAATTGTTCCAAAACAACTTGCTCAAGAATTGCCTCTCTAGTGCGCTCCTCGGGTTGTATCCAGCGAGTACACAAGTCCAATAACCGCTGAGCGAGGACCCCGGGGTCTCATCTTAGAGGTGAACTTCAGGTTCCGGAACTGCTGCTGGTAGGTCTCGGGGGTCACACCTAAGCGATCCAGTATGGCAGCTTTTACTTGTTTGTAGTCCATTGCCTGATCCGCTGGGAGGCCCTGATATGAGGCCTGGGCTTCTCCTTTGAGGAGCGGGGCAAAATCGGTTGCCCAGCGATCTGAAGACCAACCCTGGGCTTCGGCAAAGTCAGTAGAAAAGCCACTGGATCCTCATTCGGATTCATTTTCCTCAGGAGGACCGGAGGTTTGTTTGCAAACTCTGGACTGGAAGACCCCCAGGATTGTGTCAGAAACCTGGCTATCCGCTCATCCTGTGCTGCCTGCTCCTGGATTAGGAGCTGGGTTTGCTGCTGCAACAGTCTTCATCTCTCTCTGCCTGTAGTTGGGCCTCCTTTTGCATTAACAGTCCCTGCTGTCTGGTCTGCTCGCACAGAAACTCTTTGAAAAGTTCTTCCATTTTTTAATCTTTTTATGTGTGGCCCTTCATCTGCAGGGGCCTCTCAGCATCCCACTTCTGACACCATATGTTGCAGGGTACATGCAATCACACGTTGGTTTCTTGATAAGGCTTTTTATTGAGCCTCCAAATATGGCACAAAAATAACAAGAGCTTTACTTCAGCATATATTAAGTAAAGCAGTATGAGTCCTGAGCAGGGCTTTGCCCTTTCTCTTCAAAGTCCACAGAAACAATTCAGCATCAAACAAAAATGTCCCCGAAAAACAGACCTTAAATAAAGCTGTTATCCCTCCTGAGTTCCATTGTATCTCAATGGTTCACACAGGCTGCATGTGTGTGCAGTCTTTGATTTTTAAAGCTCCTTGATGAGGCAGCACTGCAGACCTAACCATAGGTCTATAGAAACTTATGGTGAACCCCCGCTACAGCTTGAATATATTGCAAGGGGAGTGGGGCTGCAAGGGGCATGTAACTTAGTACACAAATAGACAGACAGAGCCCCTAATAATAGCCCTCTATTCCGATGTGATATGGTGATTCTTTAAAATAACTTTATTAATTGACAATAACGTTAAAATATTGGGGTCTAAAACAATGATTAAATATACCAAGTGTTACTGTCTCCAATGGATAAGTGTGTCCAGAAGAGTGTACATTGTTGGGTTAATGTCCAGTGTTTGGATAGTTCACTGGCCCTAGTATTCCTCATATAGAGTGAACAGACTAGAGTACTTGTTGATTGTCAGCAGTTTGGGCCACACATGTAGTGCCCCAGTATTGAAATACTAGCTAGTGCTCTTTAGAGTGAGACCTATGCTATGCTGCTATGGTGTTGCAGCTGAAAGCATATTAAAGATGTTGTATAGAACAGATCTTGGTCAAAGTGCACCTATTGATGTATTACTGTCACCTCCCTGTACAATTGGTGGTATATTAGGATGGGTGTGTGGTGCTTAGTACATATACATCCCAAGTGTGTTGTGCCTGGGGTGTACTGAATACTAGTATTATGGGATATATTACTGGTTTGTATAGTGGCACTGCTGTAACTCTGATCTAGATAGATACCAAGTTAATAGCTGAGTACTGTTCCTTTTGGGGTATGTATATCGGTCAATTGACAGACCTGTCCCCATTTGGTACAGTGCTTTTCATGTGTGGTAGTATTCTGGCACTCCAGAGGTTAATTGCTGGTTAGGTTGTCGTTTTGCTTAATGTATAATATACCCTATGAGCTTGACGCTGTGTCAGGGAAATAGCATTCAGGCTGCCTTAGATAGCTAAATAATACAGTGTGTCGCCAGATATATTATTGCCTTTAATGGTATGTGGCTATTAGATCCATTGGGACCCTAATAGTCCTGTACTGTGCACTGGTGGAGCCACGCTGACTCTCTCAGTCCCTATTCAGCCTTGAAAAAGCACTCGCGAAACGCGCGCGTCGGCAAGCACGTGACCACGTGCACGCGGAGGAGCCCGAGTTCACATACACTGACTCAGAGTGACTGAGAGAGTCAGCGTGGCCCCACCAGTGCACAGTACAGGACTATTAGGGTCCCAATGGATCTAATAGCCACATACCATTAAAGGCAATAATATATCTGGCGACACACTGTATTATTTAGCTATCTAAGGCAGCCTGAATGCTATTTCCCTGACACAGCGTCAAGCTCATAGGGTATATTATACATTAAGCAAAACGGCAACCTAACCAGCAATTAACCTCTGGAGTGCCAGAATACTACCACACATGAAAAGCACTGTACCAAATGGGGACAGGTCTGTCAATTGACCGATATACATACCCCAAAAGGAACAGTACTCAGCTATTAACTTGGTATCTATCTAGATCAGAGTTACAGCAGTGCCACTATACAAACCAGTAATATATCCCATAATACTAGAATTCAGTACACCCCAGGCACAACACACTTGGGATGTATATGTACTAAGCACCACACACCCATCCTAATATACCACCAATTGTACAGGGAGGTGACATTAATACATCAATAGGTGCACTTTGACCAAGATCTGTTCTATACAACATCTTTAATATGCTTTCAGCTGCAACACCGTAGCAGCATAACATAGGTCTCACTCTAAAGAGCACTAACTAGTATTTCAATACTGGGGCACTACATGTGTGGCCCAAACTGCTGACAATCAACAAGTACTCTAGTCTGTTCACTCTATACGAGGAATACTAGGGCCAGTGAACTATCCAAACACTGGACATTAACCCAACAATGTACACTCTTCTGGACACACTTATCCATTAGAGACAGTAACACTTGGTATATTTAATCATTGTTTTAGACCCCAATATTTTAACGTTATTGTCAATTAATAAAGTTATTTTAAAGAATCACCATATCACATCGGAATAGAGTGCTATCATTAGGGGCTCTGTCTGTCTATTTGTGTACTAACCATAGGTCTGCCATATATAGGGCTAGTGATGTTCATTCACCGTGTCACAGGTATCATTCCAAAGGAAAAACAAATCGTCAATGTATCTGCAATAAAAAAGTCTTTTATCAAAGAATGATGTAGGGAAGATAACTTTCTCCTCAAAATCATTCATATATAAGTTAGTATATGATGGCGCCATGCTACTACCCATCGCAGTTCCCGCTGTCTGTAAGTAAAAGGAGTTCTCAAATTTGAAATAGTTCTTGTAAAGAATAAAATGTAGAAGGAGCATTAAGTAATCTACAGGTGGATCAGTCTTGTGCGATTATGTCAAATTTTGATGAATTACATTTACAGTGGCGGCCGATCTGAGTCTAAGACAGCTAGATCTGCGGTTCTCGGATTATCCCGGTTATGTGCGTTTTTTTGTCATTTTCGCCTGGAGTGAACTGTGTTATTTTCGCGCTCGTGATATTAGCATTTTATTCTCGCTGTCTGCAATACTGCAATGCCGTGTAAAAACTCAGGGGGGCGTTTGCGAGCCGTTGTCTTTGAAGTCTAATACCTTCACAGTTCAACCTAGGTCAGTACTGTACACAGTCTGTGTGTGCGCGCGCTGTAATTGTAAATTGCATATTTAAAGTATACATGCATTTGCAGTGCTGTTCTGCAGTACAGTACAGTACAGTACCGACACACTTTATTCGAGTGTGGTCGGTACCGCAAGCCGGGAAATCTCCCGGCTTGCTAGTGGCCGCCCCTCGGCGTGCCGCGCGTCATAGACGCGCGGTCACGCGTCTTCGGGAGCGTGCGCCCCCTGCACGCGCGTCCAGGGGCTCCCCGAGGGAGCCCTGGTGTCCCGCGATCGCGGGACAGCGGCAGGGGGTTCCGGGGGACCCGGCGGACCCGGCAGCGGTAGGGAGAGCGCCCCGATCAGAGGGCGCTCTTCCGCTGCTTCGGCGCGCGCCCGTCACTCTCGGGCGCGCGCCAGGCTACTGCTGCGGCAGAGAACGGGCAAATGCTCGAATAAACTCTGCCGCAGCAGTATGTCTCATTTGAAAATTGTTGAAACGCATAGGCGTGTACTGTGTCACATTTCGGCATATACAGCGCTCTCCCCTCGCTCAGGATAATTAACTGCACTGCAGGGTATTGCAACTTCTTATCTTCTGTGCAATGCAGTACATCTCTCCCACACCATTCTTTGAACGTGTGTCTGGTTTCAATCACATTAATGCTTGACAGCAGGAATTTACTGCGCATGCGCCTGTAACTTCGCCTACCACTGCTTGCTTGAGTGAGTGAATTTTTTTTTTTATTATTGTCATTTTTTATTTTTATTTTCTCCAGAAGCCTGCAAAAACCATCTTACTGTATTACAATATTCAATCTGTGCTGTAGCTTTTGTCTGCGACCCTGTGCGTTTGACTGCACATGGTTGATTTGTGTGCTTTTTACGTAATGTATTTGGGGGTGTATTATTATGATGAACTGCCTTTTGAAATTAAAGAATGTCTCTAACTTTGAACTTCGTATGGCTGTCTTTAATTTTTTGCATCTTGCTATTGTGTTCTTAATCCATCCATAGCCGATCTTCAAAGCCTCACTGCGCCTGCGTGTAATCCTTTTTCAGATGGGAGCTGCTTAGCTGCTTACTGTGCATGAGTCACCCAACCCCCCCCCTCTCCACAGAGTCGTTAATTTTTTTAATTTTGCCATTGTGTTCTTAATCCGTCCATAGCCGAGCTTCAAAGCCTCACTGCGCCTGCGTGTGATCGTTTTTCAGATGGGAGCTATTTAGAAGCTTAGCTGCTTACTGCGCATGAGTCACCCAACCTCCCCTCTCCCCAGAGTCGTTAATTTTCTGAATCTTGCCATTGTGTTCTTAATCCGTCCATCGCTGAGCTACAGTACAAAGCCTCACTGCGCCTGCGTGTAATTCTCTTTGAGACGGGAGCTTTGAGGCTTTGTTTACGGCAACGTTTTGGAAAATCCCTTCTCGAATTTTATTTGCACAGAGCATCACCTTGATATTATAATAATAATAATAATAATAATAGCATGTTTTGTATAGCGCTGTTAGTTACAGTATATAGCTTTCCAGAGAAATTTTGCAGGCAAAGGTCCCTGTCCCGTGGAGCTCACAATCTATGTTTTTGGTGCCTGAGGCACAGGGAGATAAAGTGACTTGCTTTTTATGTACTGTATTTGGGGGTTGTATTTGGGGGTTTATTGATCAAATTATTATGATGAACTGCCTTTTGAAATTACTGTACTCTACTCTACAGTATGTAATTTCTTTGAACTGCTGCACAACTAATCCTTCATCCCTCCCCCACGCACACACAAACTCTTTTCTGAAGTTAGTCATTGTGTTTTAAATCCGTCCCTGGTCGAGCGTTAATCGCCTCACTGCGCCTGCGTGTACTCTAAGCCTCTTTGAGATGGTAGCTAGCTGCTTACTGCGCATTAGTCACCCAACCCCCCCCTCTCCACAGAGTCATTCATTTTCTGAAGTTAGTCATTATGTTTTTAATCCGTCCCTGGCCGAGCATCAATCGCCTCACTGCGCCTGCGTGAACTCTAAGCCTCTTTGAGATGGGAGCTAGATGTTTACTGTGCATGAGTCACCCAACCCCCCCCTCTCCACAGAGTCATTCATTTTCTGAAGTTAGTCATTATGTTTTTAATCCGTCCCTGGCCGAGCATCAATCGCCTCACTGCGCCTGCGTGTACTCTAAGCCTCTTTGAGATGGGAGCTAGCTGCTTACTGCGCATGAGTAACCCAACCCCCCCTCTCCACAGAGTCATTCATTTTCTGAAGTAAGTCATTATGTTTTTAATCCGTCCCTTGTCGAGCGTCAATCGCCTCACTGCGCCTGCGTGTACTCTAAGCCTCTTTGAGATGGGAGCTAGCTGCTTACTGCGCATGAGTCACCCAACACCCCCACCCCCCAAAACCTTTGAGGCTTTTTTTTACGGTAACGCTTTGGAAAATCCCTTCTCAAATTTGAAATGTAAATCTGATTTGCACAGCATTGTGAGAATTGAGAGTAAAAAAAAAACATTTACTGATTCATGTTGTTTTGTCATTCATTCTTATACTGTAGGGGTGGGGGGTGGTTGTTGTCAATGATTATGATTATCAGGAATGTGAATAAATATTATTTTATTTTTTCAGGAACAAAAAAAATACAAATATAAAAATAATCATGAATAATACATAATGCAGTCTTTATTAAGTTCTTCTGGCACATTGAAAATGGATAAACATATAGAAAACATTTGTAAAACATGGAGAAACATAAATTATGCAAATTTATAAGAATATTATTTAATAATATATACTGTAATGTATAATATATATATATATATATATATATATATATATATATATATATATATATATATATATATATATATATATATATATATATATATATACAGTATACATAGTAATATATTTTTTCCGTCTTTATCTTGTTTCTCATTCCATGTACAGTACAGTAGTTAATTGAGTGAGGAGAGGTTTTGTGTACATCAATACTGCTGTTTATTTACTGTACATTTTACTGTACAAACAGATTAGACTGAACACAAAACCCCACCTCCCCCCAGGCCACCTTTTTTTCCTGAAACGACAAGAAAACAAAACATTAGTGCAGTTATGTGCGTACTGTATTATGGCATTGTGTGATGTGTAGTACTACTGTAGATGGCTGGTGCTGCTTTCTCTGGAAAGAAAAAAATTGAGCAGTTAGTAGGCAGTTACTGTAGTACTGTCAAACTAGTCTATACTGGAACTACTGTATACTCTGACTACTGTTAAATACTATGTACTGTCACCTGATGGCTGGTGCTGCTCTCTCTGTAAAGAAAAAACTGTAACTGCTGTATACTCTGACTATTGGGAAAGAAAAAATCTGTGCCATACTTGCCTGTATCATACTGTACTTACAATACTACAGCACAGTACTACTTTCCTGATGCTTGCCCATTATGCGCGATGACAATGGGCAACACAGTCGCAATATGGTGTATATATTTATTGCAGCGTTCCACGGTGAGTACATCGTTCCAAAAACTCATTATGCCTTTCAACAACTTGTCCTTTTTGGAGGGCTTCTCCACTTTACGGATATGGTCCTTCAGCTGATGCCAGACCATTTCGATCGGAGTGAAGTCTGGCGATCTGTCATTGGAAAAAAAGGACAATTAGTTTAAGAGATACAGTACACAGTAAAAACAGTGGGGAAAAAATGAGACACGGTTACCGCACTTACTCCGCTGGCGTCTTCACCCAGTTGATACTGCGCTCAAGGATATGCGCTTTTGACGCGGTGTGCTTCGGATCGTTGTCCTGGTAGAAGCGGTGACCATTCGTGAACTCGCGTGTGATGTATTGCATCTCAGAGACAATGTTGTCTTGGAAGAAAGCTTTATTCATGATTCCTATAGCAATAAAAGAAAAGTGCTCAAAAAACTGCACAATAGTACAGTACAGTGCATACAGTAAGGCTACACTAATAAAATACAGTGCATAAGGCTACATTATATTTGATATATTTTACCTTCAAAGATGACAATGCATCCTGGTCCACGCCTAGAGATGGCACCCCACACATGCAGCTTCACGGGGTGTTTTGGCCGCGGCTTCAAAGATATGCGGCCTTTTTTGTGGAATGCAAAGCTTGCAAATCTCTCCAGCGACACAGTAGACTCATCAGTGAAGATGCAATCCTGGAAAGTTTCCCCACTGTCGATCCATGGCTTGGCCTGGACCACTCTTTTGATTTTGTTTGCGTCCCGTATCATGGGGTACGCTCTGTAATGACAAGGAATAAATAATTTTAGCGGTACAGTACAGTTTCCTAAACAACACTTTTACCTCCTGTACTGTCCAGTACTAACCTCACACGTCCATATTTCCATCCAATGCTGCGTCTCATCTTCTTTATGCTGGTCTCGGATACAGCGAGATTGTGATTTTCCTGCAGAGTGTATTTGACCCTTAATGCACTCCTCTCATCATTCTCCTCACTTATTTTGTCCACCAGAAGAGTTGTCTCCCTACAATGTAAAGAAAATATATTGTTTTGTTAATATGTATCAATATACAAATTATATATAGTATTGTACTGTAATATAAATATAAAAAATATATATACTGTTATATAAATATAAAAAAATATATACTGTTGTAATAGAAATATAAATATAAAAAAATATACTGTTGTAATATAAATATACAAAATATATATACTGTACTGATATAAATATAAATATTCAAAATATATTTTCTGTACTGATATAAATATAAATATACAAAATATATATACTGTTGTAATATAAATATAAATATAAAAAATATATACTGTTGTAATATAAATATAAATATACAAAATATATATACTGTTAATATAAATCAACAGAAATAACAAAAATATTCGATTTAAATTAAAATTCAAATTTTTTTTAAGTTGTATAAATATACTTACGCGTTAGTTACACTTGGTGCCCTTTTGCGGTCTCTGTTTTTTCCGTGTGCATGATAGCTCACGGTAGTTGCTGGCACAACGAGGCCAGAAGTAGCTAACCAGCGTTGGATAGCAGCAATTCGGTGTCCGCTCGTGTACATCTCCTTAATTCGCATGCTGAGATCCTTGGAAATCTTTTTAACAACCATTGCTGCGAGTAGAAAGAAATACAAACACAAGAATGTATATTCGATGTTTAGTCGATGTGTATTCAATGTGCAGTGAATCCACAAAATGGATGGTGTATTTATACGGTAATAACTCACATTAGAGTACGCCCACTTTCAACACCTGTACCTCGCTGCCATGCATAAAAGGTTACACACTTTGCATACTGAAGCACACCACTCGATGATCTTTATCTGAACATGCCCTTGTCCAGATACTGCATTACTGTATGTCATCTGCTTCCATGGGTCAACCCCGATTCTACGGATGCAGGAACCCACTCACCTCTGCCGTGCCTGTCAAGCAGAAAAAGCAAATGGCGGTTGCCTTTTCAACGCCAAGGCAAAAGCGACAGGCTAAGGCCAATAAAGAAAACCTTCGGCTGGCCCCAAAGGCTAAGGGTTTTCATAGACGTCAGCCTTATTATGTCAAGACGATATACGGTGATGTACTCTCGACGCAAAACAATTGGCAGCCAACCCATCGAATCCGCAGACCACTTCTTCACATACGCTGCGACGACTCTGCCGCCACTGTCCCGGGAAATCTTCAGCCCATCTTCTCCACCCCTCGTCCTCGATGCTGCCGCCGCCCTCCCGGAAACCCACAGGCTATCCTCTCCAGTTCTATCCGACGACGCTGCCTCTGAAATCCACGGGTCACTTTCTCCTTTGCTCTTAGACGACTCTGCTTCTCGCCCGGAAATCCAAAGGTCACTTTCTCCATCCCTCTTCGACGACGCTGCCGCTTCTCCTCTTCCGAATATCCACAGGTCACCTCCTCCACCCTTCTTCGACATCGCTGCCGCTTCTCTCCATGGAACCCCCATCTCATCCTCCGTTACACCCATTCACCCAGATGTCCACACGCCATGCACAAGAAGCAGCTCATTAGACCAGATGCTGAATGGGATAAATGTGTGGATCTCCCCGGGAACTCTATTGTGCTAGCAAAGATAGATCTGCTTCTGGAGACCATGTTAAATGTGGAGCAACGGATGCTACAAATGAATCAACAGATGATACATATGGATCAACGGATGCAAGTAATGGATCAATGGATGGATCGACGGATGGAGAAGATAGAGGCTGACATTGCGGGTATACATCATTTGCTCGGTGTTAATGCCCCTGTTTCCCCGACGCTGGAGCAGGGGGGTGACATGGATGTGATGAATGGGAGCTTTGACCCCCTTCCATTACCAAGCGCACCCCCTCCACCAGAAGATGTAGTGTACATGTATGCCGTTGAGGAGGACATGACAACCCCGTCAAGACCACGCCAGGAGACAACACGGCGACCAAGACTGGAAGAAAGTTTCCTCCCAGACAACCTACCATCGCCCGTCGCCTCAAGCACACCCGCTCCCAAAAAACCTACATTCGCTTGCATCGATACGGTGCCCGACATCACCCTGTGCGATCTGCCACCTGCACTCAGGGAGAAGTATAGGGTGAAGAGTGCTGGTGCACCCCACAAGTATGCCTTGTTACTTTTTAAGCACCATGTTCCCTACTCGTTGTACTGCGACTGGGCCTTCAAAGTGAACTACGAAGGAAATCGTGTAAAAAAGGCGCTTCCTGCCAATTTAAGAAAGAACATTCTGGATGAAATAAGGTGCTTTTATCCAATTACAGATCCTGTAATGAAAGGCGTTCGAGACTGCATTAATGGCGTTTTGCGCCATGCAAGGAATCGGCCATGGTTGGACAACGTGGAGGACTTTCTATAAGACCATACTGTTGTGCTGAACTGTATTGTACTGTACTGTACATGTTTTGTCCTGCTGTACTTTAATAAAGGAGATGTTGTTGTGTGTTTTTTTACTTGTATTTATACAGAAATGTTTTAACTTGCTGTCTACACACACAGGACCTGCACAATTCCAGTCCCTGAGGGCCGCAAACAGGCACGTTTTTCAAAGGTTACCCTGAAAACCCGCAGTGTTTGCTGCCCTCAAGGACTGTACTGGTGCAGACTGTTTTGCACACCTTCCCACTGCACAGTATATGTTTTGACTTGCCGTTCTTTAATAAAGGAGATGTTGCGTTTTGTTTATTTTATGAATAAAGAATTTGTTTTTAAAACATGTGACTGTAAACCATACTGACTGACATAAATGTTTTCACAACTATAGCAGTAAACCATACACCTGTTGATGTTTTGAATTGCTGTGCACTTAAAATGTTTCTACATTGTACAGTATTTGTAAATAAATGTTTTTGTACTTACTCCACCAATAAAAGAACATGTTTATTTGTTTTACATTGTTCCATTGGCTCCTTTGCTACTGTAACAAAATACAGTGTTTCTAGAATGTCGAGGCATGCAGCACTGTATACTGTAGGCATGCTCAGTATAAGAGTATTAAAAAAATAGAAGACACATACTGTACTGTACTGTATGTACTGGCACTGTAATACATGTAGAATAAATGCATAGTTTTTTATTTTTTCGGGTTTATTACACAGTATACTGTATATAAAAAAGTATTGTATACTGTACGGCGGAAAACATCAGCATACTGTTTCAGGTACAGTATTCTATCCTAATCAATAACAACGGCCACTAAACTGTAGACTCCGGTACGTGGCTTTTTAAATCCGATTCAGCAATGTGCAGGCATTGTTACACAAAGTGATATTAGCCATAGAAATCCCTCCAATGAAAATTTTTACTGTAATGGTCGGCCCCCTAAAGACGCTCCAAGCTAGTCCCACCAATAATTTTCTGGGGGGGCGTCTCCTGTTCACATGCGCACGCACCTACCGTCGATTTAATGACACGCGTATGCATTTCAAGAAGGTTCCAATGCGCATGCGCCTAGCGTTCCACCAATTGTTCAGTATCTGCAGTACAGTACTGTAGAAGCCGCTCAGCCAATGATATTGCTTACAGGAGAATAGCTTGACTTTCGAATCGCACCGATATTGATACTGCATTGTCAAAATAAAAAAAAACACAGAAAATAATACGGCAACAATACTAACAATACTCACCATAGAATTTCCCATTCAGCTGGCGCCGGCGCCGGTCCACTGCCAGTCCAGCGTTCTTGATCATCCACGTCGATAGTTTGCAGCGGGACTAGTCCACCTATAGTCAGCTGATGAGGCTGGAAATTGCTTAGGTACATGCAAGCTTGATCGAAACTGCACGCGAAATTCGGCTCAGGCTCAGGGTTGTCACTGACGGTGGGACCGTTATTGGAAGCCGGTGCTGGTGCATTGCTTGGCTGCGACTGTAGTTTCTTAGTTGGTTTTAACACGACCCTTCGCCTTTTGCCGTCTGCATGATCATAGATACAGGAAAAAGCCGGTGATACACACCAATACCCTCCAACAAATTGTGGCTCAATACGATAAAAACAGGGATCGCTACATAACCTTTTCCTTATTGCACTCTTCCATGTATGATGAGCTGGCGAAAATTTGTAAAAGTCATAGTTTTCGATAAAATACTGATAAATTTCAACAACTGTTGCCATCTTATCATCTGTTGCATTAATCGCGGCCCATATCAAATACGCGTAACTTCTGTCGGGTTTCTGGAAAAACGGGCTGCACTTGAACACTCATGGCGGGCGGCGGGTCTCTGGAGAAAACTGTAACCGAAACTGGTCTTTGTCTTTCTTTAATATGAAAGCCTAAATTGATACATTTTTGCAACCTCTTCCTTCAGTCTCAAGGCCAAGTTACAATAACAAACTGTGGTATCTTTTTTACACGAAACACCTGCAAGTCGACACATTACTGAAGCGCATGCGCATTACAATTCATGAATATCTGCCATCTGGCGGACACGTGAAGAATTGCAACCTATTAAATTCGAACCATTCTCAATAAACGCATCAACCGTGCGTCAACCGCACATGACCCGTGGCTGAGAACGCAAAATGAATGCGGCATGCTCCAGGTGAAGTGCGTCGCATTCCAGGAAAAAGCCAGGGAAAAAACGGAGATGTGTTAGACTCAGATGCGCCGCAGCAGTATGCCATCCTCATGTGGTATGACTGTATACAAATTTGATACATCTAATGTTATCATGATTACATTAAATTTTAAAAGTTCAACCTCTAATTCAAAGGGATCAGGTCTTGTAGTCAGGAAGAAAGAAGATCTTTTGACAAAATAAGAATCTCCATATTGGACAATTGATAATTAGATAGGTTCACAATGAGATTATGCTTACTCAAATTTGTTTTGGCATTAGTATCGGTTCGCGGATATTCTGCCCCCCCTCCTTGTCTTTCGTCTTTTTTTCTTTTTACCATCTGTCCCTTCCCTCTGTCTAAAAAAGAGGTTGATGTCCCTGGAGTTTGTGATAGTCCACCATCAGTGGATGAACCAGTATCAGAGTCACTTGTATGCACTGTGGTTTTTTTTGCCATTGTGTGTGATATGTTTTGAAAGTTAGTGCGTCTTTCGGTTTTAGTCCAATGGTAAACAGTGTTACTGTACAGTATCTCTGTAATCCGTTACTACTTTTTTAAACTTCTGCTTTTTAAAATGAATTAAATCATCCTTGAATTTTTGCAGTTTTTGTTTTAGTTCATCTAATGATTTTACAGTTATCTCATTTTCATGAGTCTGTTCAATGACAATTTCTATTTTTAGAATGTCATGTCTGACGGTATTTAAAAGTTTACCTACTTTTTTTATTACTAGAAGGATCAAATAAAGAGATGCTCTATTTAGAATTTTGCACCAATTGTCACAAAAAACATTGTTTTCACTCACTATTGTCAGTCTGTTCTTGATTCGAAAACCCCTAGGGATTAGCTTATAATATTCTGTTACTGTGTTCCCATGTGAATATAACTCAATCACTTTTTTCTTCAGCCTTTATGAATCCCTAATGTGATCAGTTGGCCTATCAGGCCCAAATGCCTCCTGTGTTGTAGATTTTAATAATATCTTATTAATCGCGCCGTCATTAAAAATTTTGATTTCTGCACGATTAGGTAAACCAATGGACAAATTAACAAGACCTTCCATATATTAAAAACAAAATGACCACTATTAATCCGTAATAGTTGGAGATTGATAATTTTTCTCTTAACATGTAGTTAGTAATTGCCTGAATGTGTGCATATAAATATATATATATGTGTGTGTGTATATATACATATACATGTGTTTGTGTATATACAGTATATACAGGCTGCTGCCAAACCCTGACGAAGCCCGCTGGGAGAAACGCGTAGGGCCAGCTTGTATTAGCAGCAGTGTGAGAGACACGCCGAGAAGCCCCTGTGAGACATTCAGGAGGAGTTCCGGAACTGAAATCCTGTACTAACAGACTGATAACATCACGAGAGCCGGGCCGGGTCACACGCAGCGTCACACGCCACGGCCGATCATGTGGTACGGAAGAGACTGCAGAGAGGACTGGTAAACCGGCAATTCCGAACGAGTGTGAGAAACTCGCTAAAATACTCTCAACTGCTTGTAATTTTCTCACCAAATGTGAGTTGATCACCCATATTTTATACAATCTTCTTTAGATTAAATTGGTTTTACACATATTTGCTCCCCTCCATTATTTCCTCCCCACCCCCCCTTCCCCACCCCCCCTTCTGTGAGATTCATCCATAGTGAGACGAGAGTGCCTGGGAAGAAGATCTCCTGGATAAGCAGCAGATGATTTCCTGCAAAGAAGATCTCTGGAAGACCAAGCAATATTCAAACAAGTCCTTAAAAGCCACGTTCGTGAGTCCCAGAGAGGATTAAATGCTCATAATTATTTGATCAGTGTAAGCGCATATATTACCATACTTATATTTATATAATTATAGATATACTGCCCTATGATCCCTTTTTGTGTTTTCTCTCTCCCTTTTTCCACTTGCGCTTAGGTCACTCTTCTCCAGATCTCCAAAGCGGCGATTGTGGAGCCGCAGACCTAAACTAGCTGCAGTGTATAGGGTTAGAGGTGAACCAGGGTATGTAAACATCATCTTCCACAGGAACAAACTGTATAGATTTGCGCTGTGTGTTTCTTTTGTATATATATATATATATGTATATGTACAGTGTTCGACAAATCACCCAAAAATCTACTCGCCCAACCAAAAAATCTACTCGCCACATAGTCCCGCCCCAACCCCGCCCCTAGTCCCATCCCCAGCCCCGCCCCCAACCCCGCTTTAAAATAAAACATATGAATAAAATCCATTTAAATGACAAATATATTTATTGTATTACATTATACTACAATTAGCCCTTGTTACGTGTGTGTGTGTCTGTGTAAATGTCGATCTAGAAATAAAAGCCAGGTGTGAATGACTAGTTTCCTGAACCCCTTAATCAGTGTCTGGATGCCCCCGCTTCACAATATCTAAAGCAGAAATCCCACCTGGGATCTTACCTGATCGGACCTGATCGGACCGGATTGGTCCCTCAATGTCCAGGTACCCTTATTCCCGCAATGTTATACATTGGAGGGAATGTGTTCCCTACATGTCTTCTGGGTTAGGGGGGGTTCCGATGTCTTCCGTGTGAAGCTTGAGTCAGATCTGGAAGAAAGCAGAATAGGTTATTTCGATGTAATATAGGGCAGTTAAGATATATAGGGTAAATAAGAGATCCAGAAACAGAGTGAGAGACAGACACAGGGAGAGGGTGAGAGAGAGAGACAGGGGGTGAGAGAGAGAAAGAGAGAGAGAGAGAGAGAGAGAGAGAGGGGGTGAGAGAGAGAGAGGGGGTGAGAGAGAGAGAGGGGGTGAGAGAGAGAGAGGGGGTGAGAGAGAGAGGGGTGAGAGAGAGAGAGGGGTGAGAGAGAGAGAGGGGGGTTGAGAGAGAGAGGGGGTGAGAGAGAGAGAGGGGGTGAGAGAGGGTGAGAGAGAGAGAGAGAGAGAGAGAGGGTGAGAGAGAGAGAGGTGAGAGAGAGAGGGTGAGAGAGAGACAGGGGGCAAGAGACAGGGGGCGAGAGACAGGGGGCAAGAGACAGGGGGGGTGACGGGGTGATTGGGTGGGGTGACGGGGTGATTGGGTGGGGTGACGGGGTGATTGGGTGGGGTGACGGGGTGATTGGGTGGGGTGATGGGGTGACTGGGTGGGGTGACGGGGTGACTGGGTGGGTTGACGGGGTGATTGGGTGGGGTGACGGGGTGATTGGGTGGGGTGACTGGGGTGATTGGGTGATTGGGGGTGGGGTGATTGGGTGATTGGGGGTGGGGTGATGTGACACTTCTGGTATCCTACACACACTCTCCCACGCACACACACTCTCCCACACACTATACACACACACACACCCATATACACATGTAGCCCTTTTTCTGAACCCTCCCAAAGGAACTACTGGCCACTGTATAACACCTGTGGCTCCAGGAGATCTGAGGCTCCGCTAGCTGGGAGCCTGGGGTAACACTTACACTTACACATTTCCTTAGCGCAGCGCCTCCCCGTGATGTGAGATTCCCCTGGGCAAGAAACATACAATACCTTATGATAACCAATACCTTTTACTTAAGAACTTACACACATATATCAACAATAGAATAACAGGTGTCCCTCTACAGAGGAGACACTAATAACCAAGGTGTCTCACCAAACGCTTCCTCCAACACCGAGTGATCCCACCCAGTGTCCATAGGATCCCCACCCAATGTGCCGCACTCTTGCAGAGAGAGGATATGGGTGACTGCGCAGTCACTATTAAGCTAAGGTCCCGTTGGTGCACTTATGGATGTAATAGTACCTGCCGAGCACTCCAGTAATCGGATCAGCAACTGCTTCACAAAGGATCCGTCGCTCGGTGATTCCGTCTGATCCCAAACGGTTCTTTGCACGAGGACCGCCAAGGGCGATCTCACCCTGGATATAGTCTCTGTGGGCCCCGACTTGAGCCGGAACCTCTTCACAGGAACCGCACTGCACTCACACTGAACCTGCAGCTACACTGCATACACACGCTGTGCCTACTTGTCAGCGCTCACAGCACTACCAGCCGTGACACTGACAAGACTGAACACTCACACCTAAGGGCAGGGTCCCTAAACTAGGGGCTGTCCCTCAGTACCTACCCACTACCCTGGTGGGGTTTGAGGCCTGCCTGGGACTTGGGGATCTACCTTACCTGGTGCAGGAGCCACTTGCTCCCTGCACCCTTCCTCCCCCTTCCTGCTCCCAGCTTCAACTGCCAAACGTGGTCCCCGCAACATTGTAGCCTTCATCCACAGGAGAAGCTGCAAAACCCTATTTGCTGGCTGGCTGCACGTGATGTGGGTGAAAGGGCAATCCCCAGAGGCTGCTGGGAATTGTAGTCCACTCAGGACCTCTTTAGCATTGGGACCGGGTGCACTACACTTACTGCGCCTGCGCGACCAACGCGCCTGCGCGACCAACGTGCACGCTCGCGCAACCTGTCATGGCGGCCCCCGCTATCCGGGTGCACCGCCGGGGCTGCAGGGACTCCGGTCGCTCCCTGCACTGGCCCCCACCCTCGCGAAGTGCCGGCGGGTCCGTCGCTGCCTCCGGCGGCACCCGCGACCGCTCGGCACTCACGTAGGGGGTCAATGAGTACAAAATAAGACCGGGGCTAAATTCTCCCCCTCGTAGAATCCCAACGACCTCGCTTGGGTAGCAAACATACAGAAAGTTATATAATGAAAAATGCATTGCATACGATACACCACACCCAACATGCATTGGTTCACCGTTACCCAACATACTCACGTGGATACCCGAGGCCAGCTGAGTCTCAGAGTGGAGTGCCCATAACTGATTTAGTGAGGGCTTCTCACTTTGACTCCTGTGAGTCTTTTGGATCTCAAGATCGGATGTTACAGTCTCTACCGCCAAACCATCGCCTCCCCCTCGCAGAAAAAATAGTAAGGGGTCCTGGGTATTGACCCTTGCCGGATCCTCTGGTTTTGTCTCGCGGGAGACAGGGAGGTTCAGTCTCTTGCCTCGGTCCACCACATGGCGAACAAAGCGCTCCATCGTGCGCATGGAAGAGGCCACAACTACCCGAGCGGTCTCAGCACAGTCTTTGTCCGCTCCAGCAATCCCTTTAACGGTGACATCTTCTGTGGACAGCACAATGGGGCCTATGCAGAGAGCAGCGAATTTTAAAATTGGCGAATTTATTAATAAGTAGCTTTTTTGGAGAGTTTTAATCTCCATATGCAGAAAAGTGCGAATTCTGCTATGTTTAACATGGATGCGTGTGGCGAGTTTAAATTGGCGAGATGCGCGCTTCAGAAATGTGTTAAAACAAAATCGCGGCTTTTTTTTTCCCTTTGCAATGGCCGCGAGCGGCAGTTTTTTCTGGAGAGTTAAAACTGAGACAATCGCGCCATTTTATTGGCGCGAACAGCCGCTAGATGCCGTTCGCGCCTCTCTGCATACGGATATTTTTAAAACTGGCGAGATTGAGGTTCTCGCCAGCCGCGAGGCGAGTTTTATAACTAGAAAAGAAAAATTGGCGCGTTTTTCGGAACTCGCCATTTTCTGTTGCTTTCTGCGCGATTTTCTCCAAAAAATGGCGAATTTCGAAATAGCGCTGCTCTCTGCATAGGCCCCAATGTCTTCGTGCAGGCCCGTGTCTTGAGAAGACAAAGCTTGGAGATTACTCGCGCATGGATAAGCGTCGCTCCTGGCCACTGTATCGGATACCTTGATGAGGTCAAATCCGCTCCCTGGTCGGCAGAGTTCTTCTAGGGGAGACACCTCCACCAGGACACGATGACGAGGTGAGCCCATCGCCCAGGTGACCCTACCTTTGGAGCCACCAGGCTCCACGATCACCGGGGAGCTCACACCCAACACCCCTGGGGCAGTCAACTCACCCCTGTCGTCGTTGGCAGGTACTGATCCCAAGCCTGGGACCGCTGGTACCATCGTAGAAGGCCGGACTGGCCACAGTAGGGCACACGGGCCCACAGCAGGCTCTGTATCCACCGAGATAGCTGGCTCTGTGACTTCACTAGGGTGGTCCGCCGGCAGGTGCATCACCACAAGTGGTTGGTCGCTGGAATCACTAAAAGAAGATGGGGGTATAGACACCTTACCCTGTGATTCCGGAATCAGCGGTTCTGGGCTCTGTGGTTCCTGCTCGGGAACCGTGTCTGGAACCGACATCTGGGGTTCCAACATCTGTGACTCTGCCTTCAGCGGATCCGGCTCTGAACCTGAGTCTAGAATATACCCTTGGACACATGGGCCCTCCACAACCTCCACAGCTGAGGTAGGTGGACTAGCAGCGGCTTCAACCGCCTGGGTAGAGACATCAGGTGCCTCCTCTTCTTCGGTTGGTTCCGGAGGCAGGGGTATGATAGGCTTTAAGAACCAGGCACCGCAACACTCACATTGGGGCTCCCACGCCAGTGCATCTCTAGAACAGTAACAAGTGGGGCTAAAACACTGGATACCCAGTTCTCCGTCCACCTTGATTTCCTTGAAGTCGAGCGGTAACTGAGACAGGACGGGTCCCTGGGCATGGGTTTCTTGCCGGCAGGGGCACACTAGCACAACGTCCTCTATTCCTGGCGCTTGCCAGGGCACATACACCTTAGGGTGTAACCCCTGGCAGCTTATCTCCTTCTCAGGGGAAGAATAATCCGTTTCCGCAACAGTGTCCTCTCTCGCTGGCGGTTCTGTAGGCTGCGGCAGTTTGGGTTGCAGGAACTGCGCCGCACAGTCAGGACACTCGGGCCCTCGGGTCAATTCACCAATGGGGCAACCACATTCACTCAGGCAGCAGTGCATCCATTCTTCCCCATCTACCACTGTCATCGTGAGCGATACAGGTACCCTAGGTGACCCGTCTGCCCAGCCACCAGTCACCTCCCAGTCTCTGAACGCACACGGGCATAATGCTATTGGCAATACTGAATGTGGGGACCATATGACTCTATACAGCCAGGGGTGTTCTTCTCTGCATCCTGTACTTTCCTCAGGGGGAACAGAAATCGCTGATTGCTGCTCACTGTGCTCCCTCCTATTGTGGGGGCGGGGCTCGGATTTTACCGCCAGTCCCGGATAACTGTTTGCAACATTTTCCCGCGCGGCCGGGAAATCAGCACGTGGCTTCCACCGCATTGAGGGCTTCCCCATGGCGAAACAAAAATAGGACACAATTTAAAAAAAAATTACAGGGCACCCCAGGACTGATCTCTCAGCAACGCCTCCAAATGTAGCCCTTTTCTGAACCCTCCCAAAGGAACTACTGGCCACTGTATAACACCTGTGGCTCCAGGAGATCTGAGCCTCCGCTAGCTGGGAGCCTGGGGTAACACTTATACATTTCCTTAGCGCAGCACCTCCACTTACCCAGGATCCCCGTGATGTGAGATTCCCCTGGGCAAGAAACATACAACACCTTATGATAACCAATACCTTTTACTTAAGAACATACACACATATATCAACAATAGAATAACAGGTGTCCCTCTACAGAGGAGACACTAATAACCAAGGCGTCTCACCAAACGCTTCCCCCAACACCGAGTGATCCCACCCAGTGTCCATAGGATCCCCACCCAATGTCCCGCACTCTTGCAGAGAGAGGATATGGGTGACTGTGCAGTCACTATTAAGCTAAGGGCCCGTTGGTGCACTTATGGATGTAATAGTACCTGCCAAGCACTCCAGTACTCGGATCAGCAACTGCTTCACAAAGGATCCATCGCTCGGTGATTCCGTCTGATCCAAACGGTTCTTTGCACGAGGACCGCCAAGGGCGATCTCACCCTGGATATAGTCTCTGTGGGCCCCGACTTGAGCCCGAACCTCTTCATAGGAACCGCACTGCACTTACACTGAACCTGCAGCTACACTGCACACACACGCTGTGCCTACTTGTCAGCGCTCACAGCACTACCAGCCGTGACACTGACAAGACTGCACACTCACATCTAAGGGCAGGGTCCCTAACCTAGGGGCTGTCCCTCAGTACCTACCCACTACCCTGGTGGGGTTTGGGGCCTGCCTGGGACTTGGGGATCTACCTTACCTGGTGCAGGAGCCACTTGCTCCCTGCACCCTTCCTCCCCCTTCCTGCTCCCAGCTTCAACTGCCAAACGTGGTCCCCGCAACATTGTAGCCTTCCTCCACAGGAGAAGCTGCAAAACCCTATTTGCTGGCTGGCTGCACGTGATGTGGGTGAAAGGGCAATCCCCAGAGGCTGCTGGGAATTGTAGTCCACTCAGGACCTCTTTAGCATTGGGACCGCGTGCGCTACACTTACTCCGCCTACGCGACCAACGCGCACGCTCGCGCAAACTGTCATGGCGGCCCCCGCTAGCCGGGTGCACCGCCGGGGCTGCAGGGACTCCGGTCGCTCCCTGCACTAGCCCCCACCCTCGCGAAGTGCCGGCGGGTCCGTCGCTGCCTCCGGCGGCACCCGCGACTGCTCGGCACTCGTGGAGGGGGGTCAATGAGTACAAAATAAGACCGGGGCTACACACACACACACCCATATACACACACACACCCATATACACACACACACACACACAAAGACCCATATACACACACACACAATGACCCATATACACACACACACAGACCCATATACACACACACACAGACCCATATACACACACACAGACCCATATATACACACAGACCCATATACAAACAGACAGACCCATATACACACACACACACACAGACCCATATACACACACAGACCCATACACACACCCCCATACACACACACACACCCAGACCCATATACATTCATATACACACACACACACAGACCCATATACACACACACCCAGACCCATACACACACACACACACACACACACACACACACACACACACACACACACACACACACACATACACACACCCCCATACACACACACACACACCCAGACCCATACACACACACACACACACACACACCCATACACACACACACACACACACACACCCAGACCCATACACACACACACACACACACACACACACACACACACACACACACACACACACACACACACACACACACACACACACACACACACACACACACACACACACACACACACACACACACACACACACACACACACACATATACACACACACACACACCCATATACAAACACACACCCCCATATACACACACACCCCCCCATATACACACACACACACATACACACACCCATATACACACCCACACACACACCCACACACACACACATATACACACACACACACAAACACACACACACACACACCAGGGGTAAGAAGAGGAAAGGCCGCGTGACCGAGCACCACAACTCCCCCTCCCCCCTGACCATCTCCCGGCCTGCTCGGGCAGCCACGGGACTGTGGGGAAGCGGAGACCAAGGAGTTAGGGGGGGGAACACACCCGCTACCATCTCCAGCCCTGCGCGGGACCGGGGAGAGAAGGGGGGGGCAGCCCCACTACCATCACTCGCGGCGCGAGTATCGGGGGAAGCCGGAAGCAGCGCGGGACCGGGGAGAGAAGGGGGGGCACCCCCACTACCATCACTCGCGGTGCGAGTATCGGGAGAAGCCGGAAACGGCGCGGGACCGGGGAGAGAAGGGGGGGGGCACCCCCACTACCATCACTCACCCCACAGTGCGAGTATCGAGGGAAGCGGCGCGGGACTGGGGAGAGAAGGGGGGGACACCCCCACTACCATCACTCGCCCCACGGCGCGAGTATCGGGGGGGGGGGTGGGAGGAAGTGGGGAAACACCTTGGCTCGAAGGGAAGGAGCAGGGAAGGAGCAGAGGGGCCGGATGATTGGAGAGTACTTACTCTGCAACATAACTCCGGCCAGAAAGAATGGCCGCTCGTTGGGGGCGGGATCATATAGAGCCTGGTCGCGCAACCACAATGCCTGGGAGCGCGCGCCAATCAGCTGTCAGGTAGGGGAGTTTTTTTTTTTTCAGGCAGCGCAAGAAGGGAAAATTTTAGCGCGAGCGGGGGAATTTAAAAAAAAAATACGTGTGCTGCTTGGGCCAATATTTACTCGCCTGGGGATTAAATCCACCCGCCCCAGGCGTGTAAATGTATAGGATTGTCGAACACTGTTTATGTATATATGTATATTACCAGATGATGATCCAGTAAGGAGAGACAGCACACACAGGTTGAAAATTCAAAAGGGGTATTGAAACACAAAAAACAAGCAGTGGGGTGTGTGTGTGTGAGGCATGCTGGGGGAGATATGAGGATGAAGATAATGAGGGGTGCTGGGGGGGATATGAGGATGAGGGGTGCTGGGGGAGATATGAGGATGTTGATGAGGGGTGCTGGGGAGATATATATCAGGATGAGGGTTGCTGGGGAAGATATGAGGATGATGAGGGGTGCTGGAGAGATTGAGGGGTGCTGGAGATATGTGGATGATGATGAGGTGCTGGGGCAGAGATGATGATGATGATGATGATGATGATGATGATGATGATGATGATGATGATGATGATGATGATGATTTGTATTCTTTGGAGCAGTTCGGCCCTTCTCACTTGACAAGTTGTGGAGGCCTGGTCTATAGGTTGCATAAATTTGTATTCATGCAACCATCTCTCTTTCAGTGTTCTAAGATTAACTTTGAGTATGGTCACCTTCAGATCGTTTATCTAATGGCCAGAGTCAGAGAAATTATCGCCGACAGGACTGTCTCTTGTTCCGCGTGTGATGCTGTGGCGATGCAGATTCATTCTCTTGTTTAGCCCCTGACCTGTCTCATTTATGTAGTAGCAGCCCCCTGGGCATTTCGTGCAGATGATGAGGTACACGACATTGCTTGAGGAACAGGTGAACCTTCCTCTGATTTTGTACTACAGATTCCTGTGTGGAAAATGTATTGTGTCCGCTGTGTGGAGCATTGTGCAGGTTTCGCATCTTACGTACTGACATGGTCTTGTCCCGCATTCAGTTGTACTGTTGAATACTTTTTTCCTCACCATAATTTTCTTGAGATTATGAGGTTGTCTGTATGGTAACACCCTTATTATCCTTCAGACAACCTCATAATCTCAAGAAAACAAACCATAGCTTTTTTCTGTTATTGTCAACAACAGATTTCTTTCTGCAAAATTAAATTTTCTTTTGTAATGTAAAAATGTAGCAGCGCGTTATTTAACTGTCTCTCTTTATCTGATCAGTTGAGTACGACTCTCGGCCACTCTGGATCTGTGTGCTCCATGTCTTCCGATCTCTCATAGCTTCTTTCAATTCTGCTACACTGGCGACACACTTTATTCGAGCTCGGCTAGTCCCACGAATTCGGGTATACCCGGGTGTATTGAGGTTTGTGACTGTTTTCTGCCCGAGTGCATTGAGGTATTTTCTAGGCAGGGATTGAAGCATTTTATTCCCGCTGGCTGCAATACTGCACAGTATATATATATATACTGCATTACAATTCATGAATTTATGCCATCTGGTAGACACGCGAAGCATTGCAGCCTATTAAATCCTAATCATTATCATTTAACAGATCAGCCGCCCGTCAGCCAGGCATGAACCCAGGCTGGGAAGGCAAACGCAACGGGGCTTGTCAGAGGTGAGGAGCGGCGCATTCCAGGTATCTGCCAGGTACATACTGGGTATTTGCTCGAATAAAGTGTGTCGGTGCAGTATGTTCAGTCCATTATCTTTCTTGATGGTATCTAGCCAGCGAGTCCTTGGGCGGCATCTTGCTCTTTTACCACCATTCATTCCAAGCATGACGTATTTCTTAAGTGGCTTGCTTTGCATGATGTGACCAAAGTAGGAGAGCTTTTGCTTTGTTATTTTGGCCTCCAATGAGATTATCTGTTTGGTCCGTTCCAGGACAGCTTGGTTCGTTATTCTGGCTGTCCACGGAATACGCAGCAGACATCTCCAGCACCACAATTCAAATTCATCGATCTTTCGCCTATCTGCCTTTCCCAGAGTCCAGGTTTCGCAGCCATACATTGCTATTGGGAAAACAATCACACTGACCAATTTGCATTTAGTTGCCAAGCTGATGTCTTTACTCTTCCAGATGTTGTTCATACTGATCATTGCATTTCTTCCAAGTGCCAACCGTCTCTTAACCTCAGAGGTGCAGTTGCTATCGCGATCAATTTTGGAGCCAAGGAAAATTAAATCTTTAACCACTTCAATGTCCTCATTATTGATCTTGATATTAACGTTTGCATTGTTTTTGTCATGATCTTTGTCTTCTTAATGTTCAGGTGCAATCCAACCTTCTCACTTTCTACTTTGACTTTCCTAATCATATGTTGGATATCATTCTTGTTTTCAGCCAGCAGGGTAGTATCATCGGCGTATCAGAGGTTGTTCATGTTTCTGCCAGTAAATATATAGGCTGTCACGGGAGACCAGGCATTTACACCTTTATACCGGGATCATATCACTGAGCAAAACCAAGAAGTAAAACAAATTGTAATTTATTCCATTGATACAGATGTACACACAGTGAATTACAATAAACAAGAGAAAACACACTTACGGGGGGCCTGGGCTACAAAACGAACATTTCCTTGTTGAAATAGCACAGAAAACAAAGTCTTGAGGTGACTATTTAACAGTAGCGCTATTTAAACAATGGTTAAAGAGAAAACATATGTTATTTAATGCCTTATTTTCTGCATTAACTCTAACGAACAGTAACTTCTGCTACTATGGGCCTCATGCAGAGAGCATAGAATTTTAAAAATGGCGAATTTCATAAAAAGTAGCTTTTTTGGAGAGTTTTATTCTCCATATGCAGAAAAGTGCGAATTCTGCTATGTTTAACATGGATGCGTGTGGCGAGTTTAAATTGGCGAGATGCGCGCTTCAGAAACGTGTAAAAACAAATTCGCGCCTTTTTTTTCCCCTTTACTATAGGCGGCGAGCGCCATCTTGCCATATTTTCGTGGCGCGGCAAAAATGCGAGAATCGCGCCTTTTTTTGGCGCGAACAGCCGCTACTTGCCGTTCGCACCTCTCTGCATTCGGAGAGTTTTAAAAATGGCGCGATTGAGGTTCTCGCCAGCCGCGAGGCGAGTTTTAAACATAGAAATAAAAAAATGGCGCGTTTTTCGCAACTCGCCATTTTATGCCGTTTTCTGAGGGAAATTGAACAAAAAATGGCGAGTTTTGAAATAACGATGCTCTCTGCATGAGGCCCTAAATCTGTAAATTAAATGTATGGACATTACTATTTTCTTTGTTCATACATTGAACAAATATCTCTCTTATATAATGTCAAATAGCTGAATCTTTTCTAGTGAACTCATATTTATTTCTGACCTGTCCATAGAGCCATCGAAGAAACAAGTCTCAGCAGCACCACCTTCCTCCAAAAGCGACAGCTCTGTCAAAGAAGATAAATGCCTATAAAGAGGAATATGTCATTTTACACTTGGAGATTATGCGATATTCAATAGCCAGTGCTCCAATAGTATATATTTCTGCTCCAACTCATGTGGCTGTGGTTGGTCCTGTGACCATTCTGGTGGTTGGAGTATCTACAGAGGCTATGACTGCTCCTTCCCCTATTGCCACTCTGATGGTTGTCATAACTCCTGCTTCTGTGGCCACTCTAGTGGCTTTTGTCCCACCTGTGGACACTCCAGTGGTTGTGACCACTCCTGTTCTTGCTCTATGGTCACTTCCAGTCGGGAGGACCGCGCGACTGCCAGGAGCCAGCAGAGCAGTCAGGATCATCTATCTTCTTTCCTCCAGGCTTCAGCAGAGGAATCCGGTGAAGAGGTACCGGCTGGTACTTCTTCCAACACGGAAGATGTCAACACCCTTCCGGTGCAACCGGATGATGACGTTATCGTAGAGGCGACGGCCGGGGCGGAAGAGGACACTGCCCACTCCGGTGAGTACAGCCCCAACTGAATCTTTGTTACAGAGGCACTACACACAAGCTAAGGGCTGAGGGTGCAAGGCCCATGAGGATCCTGATAAGCAAGAAGTGTCAGCGATAACTAGCAGAGGTAGGCTTACTATTAACACTGACCTCCCCCGAGACATTTCAGGCCTAAAAATGTTGCCACCCATGCTAGGGACACAAAACAAAAGGTAGTTAAGATTTCTCAGGACTTGACAGTGGGCAGAGGCATCTATCTGAGTGGGGTCCCAAGAGGGGGTACTCAGCCACGGTTCCTGATTATGAAAGCAGGTTAGTTAAAAAGCCTGACCCTTTATCACTATTAGTAGAGTGATAAGAATTCTCCAAGAATTCTCCACGTTAAAGGGAGTAATCTGTACGCCTCAGTGTTATGAGTGTCACAGTGGTATGTCTTGTATTGTTATGCATTTGTTCCAGGTGTTCCAGCTGAAGGAAAGTACACAAATTTAGGTTCCAAGCGTTGGCTAAGGCCTGTGTACTGCCCAATCAGGGGCTCAGACACTGGATCCTCCTCCTTGTACAAAGGGAGATGTACAGCTAAATTTAGTTAGTGCTGAGAGGGTGAAGTCAGGGCTCTGACTACCTTCCATCCCCTCCCTCAGGGGAGTGGGCCTACTACCTCCTACTCCACCAGGGAGCAGGGGAAGAGTTAGGATAGACTCTCGGGCCCTTGCCAGAGGTTAATTCTAGGGACCATCCTGAGGCTTGGAAGATCAGTGAATCAGTAAAAGGCTGTATTCTGAAGTTGAGAATAAAGGGCCTCATGCAGAGAGCAGCGTTATCGTGGAAAGCGCCATTTTTTGGCAAAATCTGCCTTTAGAAAGGCAGGTACTGGCGAGTTTAAAAAAAAGCGCCATTTTTTTTTTTTTTCCTTTCAAACTCGCTGCACGACCGGCGAGAAGGTAAATTTCTCCAGTTGAAAAAATTTCCCTATTCAGAAAGGCGCGATCGCCATCTAGTGGCTGATCGCGCCAATAACATGGAGAGAAATTCTCAATTTACCTCCGCCAAAAAAAGTTGGCAGGAGGCTGGCCAGAGGGAGAAGAAAAAAAAAACGCGATTTTTTTCCCAACAGTTTCAACAGCGCTAATAGCGCTGGTTGAAACTCTCCATATGCAGAAAGGCAGTTTTCTGCCCTTTCTGCATATGGAGAAAAAAACTCTCCAAAAAAGCTAAAATTTTTCCCCCTCTCCAATTCTAAAATTCGCTGCTCTCTGCATGAGGCCCAAAGTGTTTTATATACTCCTGCCTTAGACTACAATCTATCAGGGGGAGAATCAGAGGTTTCTCCTGCAGGAATTTTCTTCAGCATCCCTGGAACCTGCAAGAGATGGAGGCGCTGAACCACCAAGAGAAGGACTAACCATTACCCAAAAAGCCTTCCCTGTGTTCCTCATACCACAAGCGGAAAGCTCAGCATCCTGTAAACCAGCAGGTAAACAGCATTACAAACCCTGTAATAGGCAGATCTCCCAGAGGATGGGGGAATACCTGTCACATAACACTTTAAAGCATTTTAATTTATCTTATACAGAGCTTACAATGTTTAGATTAAAATTGTCTGCTAACATTAACTGATCTTTTCTTGATTTTGATCAGGGCTTAATCGGAAGCTTCATGGCATGAGACCCCCTTATCAGCCTCACCAAACATCTTCCCAATGCTCAACAGGGGGGCTTTAAAGTATGGAGGAAGATGAGTCGAGGGAGGAGCCAATCATGGAAGCAACACAGGCAGCCTGTGTTCGTGTCCAAATTTTGAGTTCTCAGTGATTCATTAGATCAGGCAGAATAATATTTTTTGGAGCAACAAACAATCTGTCACCGGGAACGCCTTAAAACTAAACAAGCTGTGACACAAGGTATCAAAGACATTAAGAAACAACTGCAGACAACAATGCTATCCTCAAAAGCACCTGAATAGCAGAATAGACAAACTACAGCAACAGCGAGCCTCACTGCCAGTATAGTCAAAATGACCAGAATTTTGAAGAAGGGACAAGCTGGGAGGAGAAAAGAAGGTCCAAGCAGGCAAGTGTCAGACACTGATGAATCACTCATATTTAGGGTGCCTGTCCAAAACCTGATAATTATTTTTGTAGAGTCCAACAGGCATTGCCTGCTGTCCCACCAATGCCTGCCATCACACTGAAGCCTGCTGTCCCAGCAGCTGTAGCAGGAAACAAACTGGCCCTACGACCAGATCCAGACATCAATAATAGACAATAAATGTTTGATGCAAAATATTTTGTAGGTATAATTTGTTACAACATACTGTATACATTCCATGTTGGCATATACATGCAGGGTTTAGTTTATGAAGTAAGTGTTTGATGCGGGGTGTCAATAGACAGCTAATTATATGTGGCATTTAATGGGTTTACTGTTATTTCAAATTATCATGGTGCATGGAAGGAGTGGTGCAGTGAGTAAATGCACTAACTCTGCAAATTATAACACTGCAGCAGAGCCTGGTTTAAATATCTGTATAATCTGATTGTGACCTTGTGTCCTTGAGAAAGTCACTTAATCTATCTACAAATAAATGACAATCTCTACATTGCAGGGATTCTTGCCAGCTCTGCATACACTGTCTGTGCTATATAAGATAAATATTTTACTTATTGTTAATGATAATAGTAATTGATGTTATTATTATTAATGATAATAATAATTGATGTTATAATAATTATTAATAATACTATTAATTTATATTTTTATTATTATTATTATTATTTGAATTGGTAATAGTGGGGATGAGGGAAGATTTGCTTAAATAGATGGGTTCAAATAAATGTCCCACCTTTCAATATATATCAAATAGTCCACGGTCCAGTTAATTTATCAATTTATTCAGAGACAATAGAAGACATCTTTTACAGCATCATTTCAGTCAGTTACATCATTCAGGCATATAGAATTTAGTTATAGAGTGGAGAATCCTCAGCTTGGTTGTTCTTACAGTAGCTTGGTGTTGTGAAATGATTCTGAATTCTATAAATCAAAATACACTCTTTATACATTTTAGCAATACCTGTTTCTCTCACTGTCAGCCAAAATCTTCTTAGTTAATCATCGTTAGAACACTGTTTCTTCATTTAGCAATATTTACTTTGATTTAGAAGACCCTTGTTGTTCTGTCAATAAGTAACTATAGGATTAACTATGTTCCTTATCCATTGTATTGTCTTACTAGCTACTGTATCTACTGTAACTAACCTTTGATTCCAAAGTCTTGCAACTCAGCAGACATTAAACATACAAAGTTTCTTAAGTCAAATTTCTACGTCTGCCAGTCTTCAGACTGATTTATCTACTTATCTTTGCATAGGCAGCTAATAGTTTTCCAATATAATTTCTAACTTTATACTAAACTACTAATTTTAACTATTTACATGCTGAATATATATGTACATTATATAGACAATATAGCATCTTAATTATTATTATTTAGGCCTGAAATCGTCCTATCATCAACAAGAATTTCTATTTACTGTTTTGTGGTATGTTTCTATAGGGTAAGTATTAGGAATTGCAATGGCTCTTATAGAGATATCAGGGTCTTAAGAAAAAAAAAATAATAAAATGTTATTACATCAAATATGTGACAATGTGAGAATAATACATATAAAAACAAATGTTTAAAAATCCCCGTAGAGGAGTGGTAATATTGATTATCTTAAATGCCAAAAATGTATAGGCAATTAGTTTTTATTTATTTTACCTCAGTGATAAGGTCCCAATATTACTGTGACATCAGCGGAGTACTGTTGTCTCCAAATATAGTCTGAGAAAATCCTTAGTTCTAATTAAGGATAGTGTGTGGCACTGTATATATGGTGGCACCAAGTGACTCAAATATCGCACATGAGATCATTAGTCATTTGTCTCTAATGAATCACTAGACAGTTGGAGGCTTTTTAAAAAAAAACGATTAGATTGTCAGAGCCGGAGTGAAACCACATCTAATAAAGCTGTTTCCACAAGGATTGGACATGCTGGAAGGGCTTATAGAATAGCAAAGCATGCCAATCTGATCGGAAAGGGCTCTTTACACACAGATTGACATAACTTGTACTTATGATAATAGGCCTGCTTGTTCATCAGTGACACTGGGGACAGTAATTTTACTGTAACGTTGCTGACTGCAAACAGGATACGGACCCGCAGGGCAGAGGTAGGGAGTAATACACCGACCTTGGCCTGGGATCAGAGGCCTGGGATGCAAGGGTAGTCAGGTCTGGTTCCAAGGTCGAGGCAGGCAGCAGGCAAAGGGTAGCTTTCCAAATCTCAGGGGAGCGAAGATGCCATGCAAAGTAAGAAAAATATATATATAGTGCAGATGAGTTATACACAGTGAGTAATATAGAAATAGAGGGCTCCCGAATATCTACTCACAATAGAGCAGGTAAAGAGAACAATATACCAGCTAGTACTTGTGGTATTCCTGGATGGTGTCAGGAGTGCAGCAAAGATGGTATGTCAGCTAGTACTCGTCATAGCGCTGGATGAAGTAGGTAGAATGTCTCAGCAGTCTCGAAAAGAGAGAAAGCAGACCATGGTGCAGGTCAAAAACAATTTATAGCACAATTGGAGGCTTACAGGAATGAGAAGAAAACAAGCAGTATTCAAGGTATTCTGGTGAGTAGCGATCTCACCGCTCCGTTTCTCTGCTGCCCACGCCGACAATGTCTTCTGCATCTTTCTGGATCCACACCGTCACTTTCGGTCACTGCGTCACCGCTGTATCCATGGGGAACACTGATGGATGCCTCTGATTCTCTCTCTCACACAGACAGCTTCTAAGCCACGCTCTATGCGTTCCGCTGTTGTAGGGTAAACGGCTTCTCTAGTAGCAGACATCATTATTCTCTATGGTATGTGATATGTTGTAATATTCTGTGACAACTTTGCCATTAAAACCTATGGAAACTGTGATGTAGTATTCAGTGTTATACTTAGTCATATTTGTTATCTATGTGACTAGGAAAAAAGAGTGGTGTGATTAGCGCTAAACATTATGTGAATATATACAATACAAACATAGTGTGAAAAGTTTCAATCTATAGGACGGCTGCCAGGAAAACCTAACCCAAACACAGTTAGAAAAACACAGAGATAGCAATATAGACCGGCGCCTCAAAGTCCAAAACTGAAATGAGTCCAAAGATGTGCTGCAGTGTCCAAAAACGCTGATCCGGTAGAAGGACTGCAAACTCCACAACAGCACACGTGGTATCATGCAAGGGAGATAAAGAGAAAGATCATAGCGTGACACTGCAAACTATAAAACATATAACTCATACAAACAGGACATACCTGACAAACAACACTAACAGAAAGGCTGACAATATAACAGAGATTTATTATGACAATACTAAAAACAAGAGAAGCTTTGGAGCGGGTCTAGGATCCAGTATGGTAAAACTGGAATCCTACTTACAGCAATCCAGAAGGGTTCAAGCGGTGTGTATATTGTGCAGTTCTTTTATCAGCTTATCCTCGGCGCGTGGTGCTGCTGTAATGGCCGCCGGCGCTTCCTCCGGTTACTCTCGGGCTCAGCGTCCCTGCAGGCCAAACCTCGCGAGATTCCTCGTCAACCGTGACGTCACTCGCTAGGTGGAGCTACTCGCCGCCGCTTTCTCCTGTATCTCACGTCTACACCGTTCGCTCGAGCTACGACTGGGTGCTGTGACCTGCTCCTTTGATGCTCTCTTCCAAATGATCTCTAAAAACACCCAACGCGTTTCGTGCGCATGCGCACTTCTTCAGGGGTGGATTAGCACAGTCCATGGTTGCCTTTTGTAATGGCAGGTACAGCCCAATTGGTGGAAATAAAATGTCTTTACACTTTCGTTTTCAGCAATAGTGAGTGGCTGATTAACCTGTCAATCATGGTTGTGCTAAGCTATGGCAGCCTTACATATATAAACAACATACACAACATTTAACAAAAATCTTACAAACATAAAACTAATCAAGCATGTTATCCTGACATATAAAGTATGAAATTAGTGTAAATGACTCCAAGTAGTTAATCATCCTACATCCATGCTACAAAGCTTGCACCGGAAACTACATGTATTTAAAATCTAAGATGCAGTAAAAGGTGTCTTATACGAATATTAAAATTATATTTAAAAATCCAAATTTTTAAAACACTTATTAAATGAATTGGTTAGTGACTCACTCAAATTCCAAGGTTGATAAAAACTTTAAATAAATACTTATAGATTAAAAACCTTGATATTATTATGGGTATATATAAAACTGTTATTTAAGAAAGACACCTAGATCGAAGTCTATGTTTAGTCCATTTGGGGACAGGGTTTTCAGCTCATAGATCCAGTAGGCTTCACGCCTACTGATCTGTTGTAGCTGATCTCCCCCTCTCCAATGCACTTGTGTGCTTTCTATTGCCTGACATCTCAGCCCAGCAGGGCTTTTATTATGATGCACGCTGAAATGGTGCGAAACACTGTGTGTGGCTAATCCTCGTCTAATATTATAGATGTGCTCGTAAATTCTTCGTTGATAGCACCTGCCAGTCCTGCCCACATATTGTAGGCCACACGGGCACTGCAATAAATAAATCACGAATGTGGAGTGGCAGTTCATAAATGTTTTTATATTATAAATTTTATCTGTTACATTAGATTTAAATGTTTTCATGCTGTTGCTGAAAGTACAGGCTGTACAGCTCGCACATGTAAAAAAGCCCTTATTTTTACTAGCTCTCATTGTTTTAGTGTTGTCAAGAGGGCAACTAGGGGCTAGACGTGTCTTTAAATTTGCTGCTTTGGTGAAAATAATTTTGGGTTTCTCTGGGAGGCATTTGGATAGTACATCGTCACACAGGAGTAGCGGCCAATGTTTATTGAAAATAGATCTGATTTTTGGCGCCATCTCATTATACTGAGTGACGAAGGCCACTCCATTGGTAGATTCCAATGGTTTCTTGTTTTTGTACTCTAACAATGTATTACGTTCAATTTTATCTACCTGTACAGACGCTTCCTCAAGAAGTTTATCCGGATACCCTCTATCTCTAAATTTGTCCTTGAGCTCAAACGCCTGGAGCGCATATACCCCAGGATCGGAGCAGTTGCGCTTCAGGCGGGTGAGCTGACCCCTAGGAATATTCCGGACCCAACTTGGATTGTGTTGGCTGTCTGCCCTAAGGTAATTATTGGCCTGTACTGGCTTGAAATATGTTTTGGTTTTTATTTGGTTGTCTAAGATGTATATGCTCAGATCCAAAAATTCTATACGCTCCCTATTGTGATTAAAAGTAAACTTTGCTTGATTAGTTTTATGTTTGTAAGATTTTTGTTAAATGTTGTGTATGTTGTTTATATATGTAAGGCTGCCATAGCTTAGCACAACCATGATTGACAGGTTAATCAGCCACTCACTATTGCTGAAAACGAAAGTGTAAAGACATTTTATTTCCACCAATTGGGCTGTACCTGCCATTACAAAAGGCAACCATGGACTGTGCTAATCCACCCCTGAAGAAGTGCGCATGCGCACGAAACGCGTTGGGTGTTTTTAGAGATCATTTGGAAGAGAGCATCAAAGGAGCAGGTCACAGCACCCAGTCGTAGCTCGAGCGAACGGTGTAGACGTGAGATACAGGAGAAAGCGGCGGCGAGTAGCTCCACCTAGCGAGTGACGTCACGGTTGACGAGGAATCTCCCGAGGTTTGGCCTGCAGGGACGCTGAGCCCGAGAGTAACCGGAGGAAGCACCGGCGGCCATTACAGCAGCACCACGCGCCGAGGATAAACTGATAAAAGAACTGCACAATATACACACCGCTTGAACCCTTCTGGATTGCTGTAAGTAGGATTCCAGTTTTACCACACTGGATCCTAGACCCGCTCCAAAGCTTCTCTTGTTTTTAGTATTGTCATAATAAATCTCTGTTATATTGTCAGCCTTTCTGTTAGTGTTGTTTGTCATGTATGTCCTGTTTGTATGAGTTATATGTTTTATAGTTTGCAGTGTCACGCTATGATCTTTCTCTTTATCTCCCTTGCATGATACCACGTGTGCTGTTGTGGAGTTTGCAGTCCTTCTACCGGATCAGCGTTTTTGGACACTGCAGCACATCTTTGGACTCATTTCAGTTTTGGACTTTGAGGCGCCGGTCTGTATTGCTATCTATTTGTTATCTATGGTTACAATGTAATGTGCTACATCCCTGCTATTGCTGTAAGTCCCTGACAGCACCATGTTGTGAAGGGCTAATATTTTTGCTACAGTCTCTCTTGTACTCGGGCAATGGTGGTCGATGAAACTATTTTTAATGTAATATGTTCATAAACCTCCATGAAATATTATTTCTTTTCAATGGTATCTCTATTCACAATAATGTTAATCCTGACTGATAATAAGCTTATGTATATCTAAAATGTATCTGAAGTCACCTGAACAGGATTATGCAACAAGAACAAAATCCATGAAAGCATTAACTTTGATTAACTATCATTTTCACACCTATTGTACATATCAATTCCTTAGCATAATATTAGATTTGGCAGTTGTTAATTACACTATCTTTCCAAGTCTAAAATTAAGGTATAATAACATTTATTTTACTGTTCCATTAAATCAAATAGTTATTGACTCTTTTAAAATGTATAACTTTGGTTAAAAAAAAAAAAGTCCTGAGAGGCGCATGCGCAAAGCCAGAGTGGATGGAAGCTTAGGTTTCTAGCTCCACTCGCACCGGCTTAATTTTCAATAAAAGCGGCACTTCAAGTGACCCCACAAGCAGCATATCGACACAATCATTGATCGGAATACCCAGTGATGCCGACAAAAGCGAAATCTAAGCAAAAAGACCCCTCGGTCACCACTTATTTTAATTTAAAAAAAAAACAGCAGCGGGAAACGACCCCGAACCCCCTACACCAGCGATGCTGTCAGACTCGGAAGCTGACAGACCAGCACCGAGAGCGGATGACCAAGAGCTGGTCACCAAAAAAGACCTCAGAGAATTCTGCACAGAAATGAAGCAGTTCTTCCGCAGAGAACTGTGGAACCTGAGGAGGGATTTAGACGGGCTGGGGGAAAGGACCGGGGCATTGGAAACCAAGATGGATGCCAACACGAGGGCCCTCCAACAGACAAATAAAGTGGTTGCCCAACCGCAGGACAAAATCCGCGACTGTTACGCCGGTGCTGCCCGCAGACCAGACCCGTCCCCTGGGCTGAAGGGGGAAGTGGTAATACACGCACCCGCAGCAAAGGGAGCGTGTACGGAGTGTGGTATGAAGTGTTGCCAGGCCAGGTGTAGTAAGGTGGACAATACTTGCCGGTACCAGTTGTAGAGATAGAGTGAAGAATGCCTCGCCGAAGTCAGGGAGTGGAGAGTGGAGATAGGTCGTTGTCCAAGCCGTGTTCAAGGGTTTGGCAGAGTGAGCGTTGTCCAAGGAATGCCGATATCGAGAGCCAGAGGGGGTAGTCGTACAAGCCGCGTCAGAACCTGTGAAAACACTGAGAGAATCCAGAAGTACTTCCATACAGAGACTATGTCAAGCAAAGACTGAGAGCAGAGAGGAGCTAGATAAAGCAGGAAGGTCCAATTAGGAACGGAGGCGGGACAGGAAGAGCTACAGGGAGACACTGCAGATTGGTGCAGGCATAACAGGCCAGGTGAGTCTTGTTGGTAACCTGAGTATGCCTGTGCAGTGTGCAGGGGCGGAGCCTGAGGTCCGGGGGACGGGAAGAAGAGTGTGCAGACTGAGCGTGCTCCGTAACTCGTGTACGTGCATGAACCGAGCCAGTGGATGGTGCAGGTGTGCGTGCAGGTGTGCGTGCAGGAGGACGTGGGTGCGCCCGGCGCTGAGCAGAGGAATCGCTGAGGGGAGTAATCCCACAACGGTAGCAGGGGCGAGGAGCCGTGGAGGCCGGTAAGGCAGGTTTGTTTTGTGTGTCCAGGGACTCCCTGCGGGAAGGGGGTGCTTTGTGTGGGGAGCGTGGAGAACACCGAATCCTGACAGCGACATCACAGACAAACAAGAGTGAAGGAAAACCTTAATTTCCTCGCCTAGGCCTTGTGACTGGATACACCATCTGCACCATTTTGCAGCAGACTTCCCCGGAGAAGCTTTCACGCCCTGCCACTGTTATCTTCGATCTTTGATGAACTTTCGGGCCTGGTATACGAACGAAATGAAACGTAACGCAAGCCAGGTTTCAAATCCTTTGTCTCAATTTATTACTCATAGGGTAATGACTTTTATACAGAAAAAAGAAGATATTGGTTAGAGGCATAACATAGGCGTAACATAGGTGTAACATAGGCGTCTCATAGGCGTATCTTAGGTGTGTCTTTGGCATAGCTTTGATTAGAGGCGTGATTTAGGGGCAGGACATATTAGTGGCGTGATTTTTGGGACATGTCTTTCCCAATGCAAGCAATGTCTGAATACATGGCTTATTCATTGTCTGTTATCAAAAGAGACCTTGAATTTTTAGCAACTATATTACACTATTTTGCTTCTTGCTTAGAACCAGTTTATTGTATTCTAACTAGAACAGCATGAGACTGTTCATCCAAAAAGTATCTTTGCAATATCCTAGGCAGGAAGAAAGGAAATGCAATTTAGCAGAAACTGAGTGCATTTATGAATTATATTTCAGCAAAAGGCTGACGCACAGAATCTTAACTAGTTATGACCAGACAAAATGGAAGCTTAACATGAGTGCAGATTCTGGCCTGACATATTGGTCCTAACAATTAGGATGCGGAGAATTGCGATAGACGCAACAATGTCCTTATTCGGGGGGTCCCAGAGGCGGTGAACGACCCTGAGGAATATGTGCAGAAGTGGCTGGAACACCTACTGCCAGACAAAACAGCCCAGGACTTGCATCTTGACAGGTGCCACAGAGAGATGTCTTAATATCAAGCTCTTATTCTCTAATATCTATCAATTAAAGTTAATTGTTACACACATAATCCTTCATGCTTTATAACGACCATAACAATCAGTCGAAAAAGTTTGCCAAAGTTCATACAATATTCATGCAAGCTTCCTTAGATTTGTATGTTTCCACGTAAATGCTCATGTGCTACACATATTCAACCTAAACCAGCATGTTTGGTATCTCTTGGAACAGGTAGCAGTTTAGGAAACTGCTCGTTTTTCTAATATTAATTAACGTCATATATTTTGTATGTATTTCAAGGGCGGACAAGTTCAGCATCAAAAAAAGAAATGTGGGATCAAATAACATTGGCTGTGTCTGCGTGTGGGAATCATGTCAGGGACCGGGCGAATTGTCAGAAGAGATTCGATGATATCAGGGCAAACTTAAAGAAAAAAATCCAAGCACAACGGATGCATGCTTCTGCCACTGGAGGTGGGCCGCCAGCACAATCTCTAATGTTAACTCCATTGGAGGAGAAGATGCGGGAAAAAATTCTTCCTGTCGTCGTGGAGGGTTTGGCAGGTGACAGAGATATCGGAATTTGTTCGGCTCAATTTCTACCAGGTGAGAAATGTTACTGTACTACGTGTGTCGTATGTTATAGTTCTTATCTATATTTCCGCTGAAACTTATAGTTTTTCCCAATATAAGCATACCTACATATATATCTGTCTCTCTCTCTCTCTCTCTTTATCTATCTATCTATCTATCTATCTATCTATCTATCTATCTATCTATCTATCTATCTATCTATCTATATATCTATATATATACATATATATATATATATATTTTTTTATATATATATATATATATATATATTTATATATATATAGTTGTCCTAAAAAAAACAAAAATAATTTTATATATATATATATATATATATATATATATATATATATATATATATGTGTGTGTGTTTGGAAGCATGTATTGGCTCAGCTATCGTGGATGACATCATTATGAGTAAACATACACAACTTGACCTGCATGAAGGGATTATGTGTAATGATCTTCCAAATGACACACACTGCAACCTTCTACCTTACAAAGTATTCAACATCTTTGCCCTATAGTTGAAAGCTGAATGTATGTGTGAATCTTTGTACAAACAATGGGTTAACATGCATAACCACAAAGCACACCCGCACTCATTTTTTGTCACAGTAATGTATAACTTCGTTATACTGTGTCTGTGCACACAAATGCATAATTCACTATTTCATGTATGTGTCGATACATATATACATATAATATATATATATATATATATATATATATATATAGATATTTGTGATAATCTATGTTACACCTATAAACAGGCCATTACTGCCTAATCAAGTCTTGCATGGAATATTGTGCATTCAAATGCGAACATAAATAATTTGCACAAACAAATGTCGTTATGTTTTATGACAGCTCTTTTTTCGCTTCATGTGGTATAATGTGAGCATAAATAGGAACATGTACCATATGGTATTTAATTGTGTTCATATGTAGCTCACTTCATATTTTTATTTCGCTCATGTACCAGTGTGTGAAACCAGCTGCAATTAATATGTAATCACAGCATAGAGGTGAACAGAGGGGGTGGGGTCGGGCACAGAGCCAGATCACAGGGTCATGGTAGGGTCAAGTCTTATGGGACGGCTTACAGGTGGTAGAACCAAATAAAAGGTTAGGGTGGTGTCACGTCTTGGGGGAGGGAATACAGTTGTTAGAAGCTGACAAGGTGAACAGAAGTTCATCACATTCATTTGAAATGGTAATTATCTGAATACTTTCACCCACCAGTCCACTATATTTTAAAACGTACTTTAGTCATTCGTTCACTCATATATTCTTTTAATGTTATAGATACGCCACCTTATCACACTAGTACCATCTGTGAGCGACACACTGCATGTGTTGCTGAGTGTCAGCCACATTGAGCGCTACACCTGCTTCTCTTAAATGTTCGGACAGATCTCTAAACACATTCATACACATTTCCACAATTAGGTGCTGAATTCTAAGCACAATCAACTTTGCTTTCATGGTAGTGATGTACATTATTATAGTTAGCTTACTACACAACATATGCAGTTTATGTACAACAGAACACTTAATTTTACAACGCATTCCTGCATGAACATTGTATGTTGTATGGTGTTTAAAATAAATGTGCCGATTAGGTTCACATGTACATTTATGTTAAGATGTATAATATACAGATTGGCCTAACCATATCATTGTCATTTCGTTATGTGATGCTGATATTTAGCCATAACTACTCCCACTACAGATACTTCATGTTAATTATGTACACATGAAAATTAAATTCTGATGTTATTCTTCTATACAGGTGCGCCTGCAGCTCCTGTGTCACCTGACTCTGAACATGTCTCATCACCTGTCTGATCAAGGTCATCATCAAGATTGGAAGGGGAGTGTATGAGGTGCAGCACATATAATGTGTACATTTGAAGAATTTAATTTGCCATGCAAAATAAATGCCTTTCACGTGTAATGAACTTCACATCAGTTATTGTCACAGAATATGTAGTGTTTCCTGACAACATGTATTGTGTGTGTTTTAAAGTATCAGCTAGGAGTTGTGATGTTACAACAAACTGTAATTCATTCTTCTTTCACACTGAGTCGAAACATCATTGTTACTTCAAGCATCATCTTTTAATTGGACACAAATAAAAAATGATGGAAAAATGTTACAGTAGCGACATACTTTATCGCACTAAATGCCGGCGGCATGCCGGGATCTACCCCAGCTGCCGCCAGTAATATCCGCGCGCCGCCGCGTTTCCCACACGCACCCCCCCTCCACCTCGCGCGCAATTTACTATCCTTCCGGACCCCGAGCCCGGCTTCTGCTCTGCCCCTCTGCTTCCCCGCACCCCCGCTTACCTTAATTTGATGTCCAGGGGTGTCGGGGAAGCCTGGGGAAGCCGGGGAAGACGGGGAAGCCGGGCGCGCCTGTGACTGTGACGTCACAGTGCGCCGCCACGCGCCGCGGCTACCCGCTTCCCAGCCTCATACAGCCAGCGGCATTTGCTCGAATAAGAGCTGCCGCTGCTGTATGTGTTACACTATGAGAAAAACTTTCATTATAGTGAAAACAAAGTGAAAGTTCCATGGCAGTTCATAATGTCTTTCTTTAGTTGCAGAACCAGATGTTGCCGCTCAAGGACAAATTCACTCAAGTGACCATTGTATTGTTTTGTATTGTATGTCTTTATTTATATAGCGCCAAAAGTGTACTCAGCGCTTCACAAAGAATACAGTACAGGGAATTATAATAATACAATAAGTGCAGCAAAAATCATACAATAGGAAAGGAAATCCCTGCCCCGTAGAGCTTATAATCTAAGAGGTTTGTGGGGAAACATACAGAGAGAACAGGTGAGGGAATAAGTGCTGTAGATGGGTGTGCTTGGCCACAATGGGTGGTATAAGTGACTGTGGGACAGTAGCCATGACTGCAGGATTTTGGGATGTTTGATTTGTGAGGCATGTTTTAAGGTTAGTCAGTGTTAACCATTTCATTTAACACCATTTACAGGGGAAGAGATGGCAGGGAGGTGTGGGTAAGATCAGGTGTGTATGTCTGGGTTCAGGCTTAGGGTAGATCCCCAGGAGCAGGAAGGAGTAGATAGAGGGTGTGAATAGAGGATTTGTGTGGGTGTTTTTTAATTAGGGGTAAATAAGTTGTTGGGAGAGAGGTGTATAAATAATGATGCAGTGGGGAGTGGAGAAGTTGGAGAGAACAGAAATGTTCACAAAGGAGTGAGGAAACAGTAAACAGAAAATGCAATAGGGAGGGCATAGTGAGATACAGGAGGAGAGACTGGCCAGTTATTGGAGGATAGGAAGAGTACAAATAATCACAGCTTTTAGAAAGTAAAGTTCTCACAGTTATAATGTTGTTGTGTAGAGTTCGGCTCCTCCTCAATCTTCACCTCCAATTTCAACTCCAATATTAACTCTGCTACATACTTAAATGTTACACTTTGATGTTACACAGCCATATGGATCACAGCCAAAGTATCCTGCCTTAAGTATGCTAAAACACAGCCACATTGACTAATAATTAAGGGAGGGGTCTGCCTAATCAACAGCCACACCAAATTGTTAATTACATTTTAGGATCTTGCAAATTGATAGTAGAATCTAGTTCACACATAACAATATTAATACATTTTAAAATATGTAGCAATTGATAGTAGAATCCAGTTCACACATACCAATATTAATACATTTTAAAATCTGTAGCAATTGATAGTAGAATCCAGTTCACACATACCAATATTAATACATTTTAAAATCTGTAGCATGTATCTGACCATGAAGATGTTGACACTCCTGGATTAACCCAGCATTCAAGTCCTCCTGCTCGTGACACCTACTCAGCTATTGCAGCTTCTGAAGAACGAATCTTGGGTGAAGAAAATCATCGCCATTCCGAAATGATGTCAGTGCTCGAAAGGATGATGTCACTGCATGAAAGGATGCATGAAAGGTCAATATCAGAAATGTCACAAATGAAAAAAGTCATCATCCAAGTTCCTAAAGAAATCCAAAATGTAAACAGGACATTACAAGCACTAGTTCTGAATGTAAGCCAAGAAAATCAGTTTTGGAGTACAGCAAGAGAACAACAATTCCACTTTACCCTATCAGAGGATGGATCTTTACATGCTGCTACTTTTTCTCCTGAGTCATCAGTTCTTCATTCCCCAGTTCTGGTACAGTAGGTGCAAGTTCAGTGCAGGTCCCTGTCAACATCCAACCGCTTACATCTGTTCAAAATATGGAAGCGACACGTACAAATGAGACACGCAAAAGAAAGTTAGGGCAACAATTACTAATAACCAGCTTTTGGAAAAAGATTAAAACACAAAAACAAGAAAGTGCTCCTCCATCACTCTTGCAATGTTTATCAACTGTTTCACAACTGCCACAGCCCACACCAAATGCCCCTGAACTGCCACAGCCCACACTTAGTGCCACTGAAGTGACACAGCCCACACCCAGTGCCACTGAACTGCCACTGCCCACACCCAGTGCCCCTGAAGTGCAACAGCCCACACTTAGTGCCACTGAAGTGCCACTGCCCACACCCAGTGCCACAGAACTGCCACTGGCCAGAACAAGTGGTACAGTTAAGGCCAGAGTACTTGGCAGAGGGAAAAGGCAAACACAAATGCCAACAAGCAGGCCTGTGACTCGCTCTCAAAAGGATAAACAAAAATAAATGATCACATTCACTAAATTTTGTGGTGTCCTGGTGTTGTTTACTGCAGACTATTTCATGCATAGTGTATGTATGATCATGTACAGATGCTTGATAACATTTAAGTATGTCCTTGTACACATGAATGTTTATAGCTCCCTGACTGAATGAAGGCATATTTTATAACATATGAATATCTATTAATCATCAGTTGATTCATGGTACAACATTATTACACACTTGGCATGTTACATTCACTTAGCTCTTGTTCAAGATGAGATGTATGTGGGTTATTTTGCTAATGTAGATAGTCATATCATGCTAATATTATTGACATACAACTTTAAGTAAGTACCCATATAACAGCATACATTTTAATGTTATGTTTTCCCTTCAAATTTATTCCAAATTAAAAGCGGCACACAACAGGGGTGCCCACTATCTCCCCTGTTATTCACCCTATGTATGGAGCCCCTGGCAGCGCAGATCCGTAACAACCCGGATATTTCAGGGATTACTTTACATGCACAATCCCACAAGGTTGCCCTGTATGCGGACGATATACTACTGTTGATCTCAAGACCTCTTACCTCCTTACCGAACCTATTTGACCTGTTAGATAAATGTAATAGAATATCAGGATTTAAAATAAACCAAACCAAATCCGAGGCCCTGAATATTAGCCTCCCAAAAGAAACCGAAAAACTGCGGAGTCTGAACTTTAATTTTAATTGGCAACCAAAACATATTAAATATCTAGGAGTTCACATCACCAAAGATTACAGAGGCATCTATGAAGCTAATTACCCCAAACTAATTAAGACACTGAAAGAGGATTTGAGAAAGTGGATGCCCCATAAGATCTCCTGGATAGGCAGGATACATAGTATAAAGATGAATATCCTCCCCCGTATCCTATACTTGTTCCAGACTCTACCTGTGCCACTTAGACTGAAGGATATACTCTCACTTCAGTCTGACATCTCCGAGTTTATATGGGGAGGAAAGAAACCGAGAGTAAATAAGACAATTATGAAAAAAAACACACGGACAGGGGGCCTAGCGGTACCTTGCCTGGTATCTTATTATAGAGCGACGCAATTGTGTCAACTCACACAATGGCAGACCAACCCAGCATTGAAAAGATGGGTGGATCTAGAAAAGAGGGCTTGCTCCCCACTGGAGATAGACAATTTGCTGTGGCTACCCAAAACAGCCGTTAAATGGGCTGAACGGTCGCTCTCATCGGTGGCTAACTCGTTGTCAGTTTGGGAGACTGCTAAATTTAAACACTCCTTGACCTCCAAACACTCTTTGATGTCCCGACTTTGCAACAGGGCTAGCAGAAAGCGCCGCCGGGCACTGGAAAAAATACGGATATCATAGGTTAAGAGATCTGGAGGGTATACCAAACAAGATTAAATCATTCGAGCAAATCTGATCCGAGAAAAATATCGCACACTCAAGAATCTTCTTGTACAGTCAAATGTACAGTATATAAACAGCAGCAATGATGTACACAAAACCTCTCCTCTCTCAATGAACTACAGTACTGTACTGCAGACAGAATGAGGAAAAGATAAAGACTAAAGAAAAAATAATTTTACTATACAGTATATACAGTACAGTATATTATACAGTACATTACAGTACTGTACTGTATATACTGTAGTATTAAATAATATTCTTATAAATGTGCATTACTCATGTTTCCCCATGTTTTACAAAAGGTTTTCCAAATGGTTATCCAATTTCAAGCTGCCAAAATAACTTAATAAAGACTGCATTACTGTATGTATTATTCCTGATTATTTTTATATTTGTATTTTTTGGTTCCTGATAAAATAAAATAAATATTTATTCACTTTCCTGCGAATCATAATCATTGACAGCCACCCCTACAGTGCACCAATGAATTATTTTATTTATTTATAAAATAATTTACCAGGATTTATACCAGGATTTATATATTTTTATTTTAAAGATATTAAAGAATGTACTGTATTGTATTAAAAACATGTGACTGTAAACCATAGTGACTGACAAATATTTTCACACCCTGATGAAATACTGTCTCAGTGTACTCTCAATTCTCACAGTGCTGTGCACATCAGATTTACATTTCAAATTCGACAGGAGGTTTTCCAAAGCATTACCGTTCAAAAACAGGCCTCTAAGGGTTGGGGGAGGGGGATGGTGTGATTAGACGCAGGCGTGCTGAGTGTTTGTAGCTCGGCTATGGGCGGATTAAGAACACAATGGCAATATGCAGAAGATCAACGACCCAGTGGAGAGAGGGGGATGGTAGGCTAGGGTGACTCAGCCGATTGACGCTTGGCTAGGGAGGGATTAAAAACTCTGGAGGTGTGTGGCTGAAATAGTTAACAGCAGTGTCATTTCAAAAGGCAGTTCATCATAATAATTTGATGAATAAACCCCCAAAGACAACCCCCAAATACAGTACATAAAAAGCAAGTCACTTTAACTCCCTTTGCCCCATGCACCAAAAATGTTTTGTGGCAGAAGAATTTAATAAAGGCTGCAGTATGTATTATTGTGTGTTGATGGTTAGAATTGCTGTGCACTTTAAATGTTTCAACATTGTACAGTATTTGTAAATAAATATTTTTGTACTGACTCCACCAATAAAAGAACATGTTGAATTGCCTCACATTGTTTCCATTTGCTCCTTTGCCAGTGTAACAAATGTAGAGGCTTGCTGCACTGTTTTTTACTGCCTGGTCGCGCAATTGGCGTAGGAACTAGGTCAATTGGCGTGGGAACTAGGTCAATTGGCGTGGGAACTTCTGTTCTAGGGCGCCTAGAAATAAAATTCATTTTGCCCCTAGATGTTAGGAACCCCCTCACTTGACCCCAACAGTGTCCGAGCAGTAATGGTGGCAAGAAAGGGTCACGCCGGCGAGGAGGGTCCTACCATTGAGCGCAATGGCGGAGAAAGCTTTGAACTGGCTAAGTCAGAATGAGCAGAAACCTGGAACTCACAACTCCGGTTCTGTTCGACCTAGAGGGCTCAGATTTGGTGACCATGTAGTCCTAGTTGCGGCAGGATTGCATGGCAAATTGCGACCCTCTCGTGGCAACAGAACGGAGTCAGGGTGATGTTAAAATTTAGGTTTCTGCCATTGACTTGCATGGCAGAAAAAAAGCCACTTTGGTAATGTGCTTTTAAACTGTCTTTTTGTATCTCCGGTTTCGGGGGTCTTGGAAGGCTGATATTTTGCCACTATGGACTTATATACAGGATTTATATATTTTTATTTTAAAGATATTAAAGAATGTACTGTATTGTATTAAAAACATGTGACTGTAAACCATAGTGAGTGACAAATATTTTCACACCCTGATGAAATACTGTATCAGTGTACTCTCAATTCTCACAGTGCTGTGCACATCAGATTTACATTTCAAATTTGAGAGGGGTTTTCCAAAGCATTACCGTTCAAACAACAGGCCTCTAAGGATTGGGGGAGGGGGATGGTGTGATTAGACGCAGGCGTGCTGAGTGTTTGTAGCTCGGCTATGGGCGGATTAAGAACACAATGGCAATATGCAGAAGATCAACGACCCAGTGGAGAGAGGGGGATGGTAGGCTAGGGTGACTCAGCCGATTGACGCTTGGCTAGGGAGGGATTAAAAACTCTGGAGGTGTGTGGCTGAAATAGTTAACAGCAGTGTCATTTCAAAAGGCAGTTCATCATAATAATTTGATGAATAAACCCCCAAAGACAACCCCCAAATACAGTACATAAAAAGCAAGTCACTTTAACTCCCTTTGCCCCATGCACCAAAAATGTTTTGTGGCAAAACAATTTAATAAAGGCTGCAGTATGTATTATTGTGTGTTGATGGTTAGAATTGCTGTGCACTTTAAATGTTTCAACATTGTACAGTATTTGTAAATAAATGTTTTTGTACTGACTCCACCAATAAAAGAAAAAAGTTGAATTGCCTCACATTGTTTCCATTTGCTCCTTTGCCAGTGTAACAAATGTAGAGGCTTGCTGCACTGTTTTTTACTGCCTGGTCGCGCAATTGGCGTAGGAACTAGGTCAATTGGCGTGGGAACTAGGTCAATTGGCGTGGGAACTTCAGTTCTAGGGTGCCTAGAAATAAAATTCATTTTGCCCCTAGATGTTAGGAACCCCCTCACTTGACCCCAACAGTGTCCGAGCAGTAATGGTGGCAAGAAAGGGTCACGCCGGCGAGGAGGGTCCTACCATTGAGCGCAATGGCGGAGAAAGCTTTGAACCGGCTAAGTCAGAATGAGCAGAAACCTGGAACTCACAACTCTGGTTCTGTTCGACCTAGAGGGCTCAGACTTGGTGACCATGTAGTCCTAGTTGCGGCAGGATTGCATGGCAAATTGCGACCCTCTCGTGGCAACAGAACGGAGTCAGGGTGATGTTAAAATTTAGGTTTCTGCCATTGACTTGCATGGCAGAAAAAAAGCCACTTTGGTAATGTGCTTTTAAACTGTCTTTTTGTATCTCCGGTTTCGGGGGTCTTGGAAGGCTGATATTTTGCCACTATGGACTTATATACAGGATTTATATATTTTTATTTTAAAGATATTAAAGAATGTACTGTATTGTATTAAAAACATGTGACTGTAAACCATAGTGAGTGACAAATATTTTCATACCCTGATGAAATACTGTATCAGTGTACTCTCAATTCTCACAGTGCTGTGCACATCAGATTTACATTTCAAATTCGAGAGGGGTTTTCCAAAGCATTACCGTTCAAACAACAGGCCTCTAAGGGTTGGGGGAGGGGGATGGTGTGATTAGACGCAGGCGTGCTGAGTGTTTGTAGCTCGGCTATGGGCGGATTAAGAACACAATGGCAATATGCAGAAGATCAACGACCCAGTGGAGAGAGGGGGATGGTAGGCTAGGGTGACTCAGCCGATTGACGCTTGGCTAGGGAGGGATTAAAAACTCTGGAGGTGTGTGGCTGAAATAGTTAACAGCAGTGTCATTTCAAAAGGCAGTTCATCATAATAATTTGATGAAAAACCCCCCAAAGACAAACCCCAAATACAGTACATAAAAAGCAAGTCACTTTAACTCCCTTTGCCCCATGCACCAAAAATGTTTTGTGGCAGAAGAATTTAATAATGGCTGCAGTATGTATTATTGTGTGTTGATGGTTAGAATTGCTGTGCACTTTAAATGTTTCAACATTGCACAGTATTTGTAAATAAATGGTTTTGTACTGACTCCACCAATAAAAGAACATGTTGAATTGCCTCACATTATTTCCATTTGCTCCTTTGCCAGTGTAACAAATGTCGAGGCTTGCTGCACTGTTTTTTTACTGCATGGTCGCGCAATTGGCGTAGGAACTAGGTCAATTGGCGTGGGAACTAGGTAAATTGGCGTGGGAACTTCTGTTCTAGGGCGCCTAGAAATAAAATTAATTTTGCCCCTAGATGTTAGGAACCCCCTCACTTGACCCCAACAGGGTCCGAGCAGTAATGGTGATGAGAAAGGGTCACGCCGGTGAGGAGGGTCCTACCATTGAACGCAATGGCGGAGAAAGCTTTGAACCGGCTAAGTCAGAATGAGCAGAAACCTGGAACCCACAAATCCAGTTCTGTTTGACCTAGAGGGCACAGATTCGGTGACCATGTAGTCCTAGTTGCGGCAGGATTGCATGGCAAATTGTGACCTTCTCGTGGCAACAGAACGGAGTCAGGGTGATGTTAAAATTTAGGTTTCTGCCATTGACTTGCATGGTAGAAATAAAGCTACTTTGGTAATGTGCTTTTAAACTGTCTTTTTGTATCTCCGGTTTCGGCGGTCTTGGAAGGCTGATATTTTGCCACTATGGCAAGGGTCCTCACGCATGAGGACAAGGTAAATTTCAACCCGCTCAGACCCACAGAACGGGTTATTTTACATTATATTCACGCAATTGGCGTGGGAACTACTTAGGGCCGCGGTCAAGTTCACGGGCAATTGGCGTGGGAACTTCTGTTCTAGTGCACCTAGGAATAAAATTATTTTTGCCCCCAGATGTTAGGCACTGTATACCACTGTACAGTACTGTATACTGTGGAAGACACATAATGAAACGATACTGAACATGTAGAATAAATGCATAGTTTTATTTATTCGGGTTTATTACACAGTATACTGTACGGCCGGAAAACATCAGCATACAGTACAATATTATCCATCGAAATCCCCCCATTAGCCGTTTTCTTTTCTGAGAAAAAACAAAAAGAAAAGTTTTAATGTACAGTACAGTAATGGTCAGCCCCCTAAAGAAGTACCCAGCCAGCCCCACCAAAATAATACGGCAACAAGACAGTACTCACCATTGAATTTCCCATTCAGCTTGCGCCGGCGCCGGTCCACTGCCAGTCCAGCTTTCTTCATCATCCACGTCGATAGTTGGCAGCGGGACTAGTCCACCTGTAGTCAGCAGGTGAGGCTGGAAATCGCTTAGGTACATGCAAGCTTCATCAAAACTGCACGCCAAATCCAGCTCAGCCTCAGGCTCAGGCTCAGGGTTGTAACTGACAGTGGGACCGTCATTGGAAGCCGGTGCTGGTGCTGGTGCTGGTGCATTGCTTAGCAGCGACTGTCGCTTCTTAGTTGGTTTTAACACGACCCTTTGCCTTTGCCGCCTCCATGATCATAGATACGGGAAAAATCCAGTGACACACACCAATACCCTCCAACGAATTGGGGCTCAATACGGTGAAAAGAGGGGTCACTACATAACCTTTTCCTTACTGCACGCTTCCACGTATGAGGAGTTGGCGAAAATTTGTAAAAGTCATAGTTTTCGATAAAATACTGATAAATTTGAGCAACTGTTGCCATCTTATCCTCTGTTGCATTAATCGTGGCCCATATCAAATACGCGTAACTTCTGTCAGGTTTTTGGAAAGCGGGCTGCACTTGAACACTCATGGTGGGTCTCTGCAGAATAGTGTAACACAAACTGAAACTGGTCTTTGTCTTTCTTTAATATGAAAAGCCTAAATTGATACATTTTTGCAACCTCTTCCTTCAGTCTCAAGGCCAAGGCCAAGTTACAATAGCACACTGTGGTACGGTATCTTTTTTAAACGAAACACCTGCAAGCCGACACATTACTGATTCGGCGCATTACAATTCATGAATTTCTGCCATCTGGCGGACACGCGTAGCATTGCAGCCTATTAAAATCCGAACCATTATCAATAAACACATCAACTGCGCGTCAGCCGGGCATGACCCTGGCTGGGAGCCCGGCATGCTCCGGGTGAACAGTGTGGCATTCCAGGAACATGCCAGGTACAAGCCGGTGATTACTTCGAATAAAAGCTGCCGCTGCTGTATAAAAAAAAAAAAGTCTTGTTTGGTAGCTGAGAATAAAGTAAGCCAGCAGCTATTGGTATAGGGCACCTATGACGATGGTTCCCCGATTTCTCCCCTCTCCCTACTTTTATTTTCTGAATGTGGGGCTTTAGGGGGTAAAAGCTAGGGGTTTGTGAAAGAGAGGGTATATAGGCAGGAGTTATGGTGTGGCCCCTTCCTCTTTCTTCTGACAACATTGTGAGTTGTCCCGCCTACCTGGCCCTTTTAGTCTAGTATTGCGGAAATAATAATCCTGATGAGTTGATCCATGGATCATGTGTTGTCATCGTCGGTTGTGTATTTTATTGTATGTGTTGTAACAACTGCTCTTAATGTTTTGTTTTAAAAAAAAGAAAAAAACAAACAAAGGAAAGAACAATAAACAAAAAAAAGCAAAATAAATGTGAAATATGGATTCATAGACTAATTTCAGCTTGCAGGGTTTTTAGAGGTTGCCAGACTGTGAGTCGGAGCAGCATGTGAGTTAATGCTTTATTGAGCTTGGTGGATGTGGCGTAATGGCCAGCATGGCCAATGTGGACTGAACCAGTTATCAGGCCTGCTGGGGGTCACGAGTCACATGTATGCTTAGGCTCAAGACACAGCAATGGGCAGTCTGACACGGGTTGGAGTTAAATAGTTATGTTATGATGGTTGTTTATAATTAAAGCTGTAGCTGTTAAAACAGAAAGTCTTGTGTATAATCGGGTTTGTGTCTATTATTGGTTTATAATAGAATCGACAATGGGCAAGACAATGGGGATATCCTTAAGTCATGGGACATTTTTGGTCTTAGATTGCAAAACAACGATTTAGTAACATAAAATGGAAGGTTATTTTAGTGGAGGTCTGTGTTCTGCATGTGTTAACTGGTCTTGTACATAGTTGAACTTGCTGACCTATTTATCATTCTGAAAGAAATAAAAATGGTTCTGTCATAAGTGACAGTATAACTACAGGCCAGCACAATACTTTGTCCCTGCTGTATTTCAAGTGGTGATATATTTTGTCATGTAATATTTATTTTCATTTCAACTCATATGCTCATTTTTCATCTCTAGTGCCCTTGGTGATGATGGAAATTAGTTTTATTATGACTTTCTTTAAAGGACTGTCAAGCTTGGAGGAAGCCACTGCAGATGACACTTGGGAAAGGTAGTCTTATTCGGAATCATGTACAACAAATTGAAATGTCAGGAAAGAACATTCATGAATTTCCATTTAAATAACAGTGAGCTATAATTGTTTCTTGTATTATACACATATAAATTACCCTTTCCTCTGGCATGTCAGTCAAAGATATAGGTCCACATGTTAAAACTAATGTTACAAATGTAAGATGAAACAATCATGCTACGGAGATAAGGGGAAGATATTCAAGTCAATAGCTATTCTGAGATTTAACGTTTTATCACACAAGAAAAACTGCATATTTCAGTTGGACATTTACTCCCCAAACTCTGTTAAGCTTAACAACGTGACATTTACATTATTTGAGTCATACTGTACCTAACTCCAGTGTTATTCAAATTTAAATATGTAAAATATATTTTAATTATTTACATTTCCCAGGTATCTCAGGTGTGTACATTGGTATCTCATGTGGAGCATATATTAATCTATTTGGAGGTACTTTATAAAGTGCCATTTCTTAAATTGGTGTCTCCCTCTCTCCAGCAAAAGCCCTATTTCAGTGTCTGGCTTGGAGTACTGTAACTCCGAGAATTTAATAAACCTATGGTATTTGAAGATAAAGCAGCATTATTTTGAAATAATGTGACATTATAATTACCATTATAATTACCATAGAAAAGGTAAGATGTGTACTCTGAGAAAATAACAGCCATTCCTGTTTTAGGTAATGTCAGATTGATTTCCCTGATTTAATGGAGCTTACTGAATAAATGTCTTAGGCCGGGATACATCAACCTCCGATAAAACACGTTAATATTGCACCCGGTAAAAAAAAAAAAAACACTGTCTTATTACCCCAATTTTATGATGGAATATATTAAGACCGATGATATTGACCAAAAGTCGCAATGTAGGAATTAAAGTGACCGTTAATAATGCGTTATTTACCTCATCACACTCACTTTAATAATATTTATATCACAGGTTTCTGTAATATTTATTATTACAGAAACCTATGGAAGAAATAACATTAACCCCTTTGATGCTTGTGGTTACAAAGGTATACTAAAGGCACCAAAGGGGTAAAAACAATATAAAAACTACACAACCTACCATTTGGCTACTTTACTGGCTTGTATAGCATTGCCACGCAGTGCTTTACTAACCGCTAAGGTAACCAAGGGGTTAATTCCTACCACTACCCCCCTTGGAGGCCTCACCACCCACCCTGGGGAAACTACCCAATCACTCACCCACCCTTCCCCTGCCTACCCCCCCCCCCCCCAACAAAAAAACCTACCTTTTTGATAACATCCCCCCCCCCTGAAGTAGTCAAGGGGGTTAGGTTGTGTATTTTAATTTTGATAATATTTTTATTACAGGTTACGATTGCTTGCCAATGTGACTATCTAGGTTTCCAACGAGAGGGCCAAGGTGGCCAAAATTCAATCTATGGATTTATGGTTTAAATATCTATTTTTATTATTTGTTATGTATTTGACTTTTTTAAATACCTGTCTTTTATGTGGGGTTTTAATGTCCAAAAGTACAATAGGGCTATTGAACATTAGACTATGATGGGGAAGGGAGGGTGGGGGTTATTTATGGGTATGGGGTAAGGGAGTGGGTGATAGCAGTTGTTGCTTCAAGGTAGTTAAGCCTCCCGGTGGGATGAGTCGGCTGGTAGCGGTTAACCCCTTGTTACCCTATTGGTTAATAAAGCATTTAATTGCAATGCCCTACTAGTCACTAAGGAAGCTAAGGGGGTAAGGTAGTGTATTTTTATGTTTATATTATCTGCTTTGTATCTTTTTGGTACAGCTAGTCATGGAAATCCACGACTAGTTTACAATGTAGGCTACTAACAGGTTAATATTTATTGTAATGTATTTTATGTTATATGTATCCTCTATTTCAGGTTGGTTTAGCTTTCTTGCCTATGTATATATTGGCCATTATATACATAGGCAAGACAGGGCTAATGCCATCCTGTAGTAGGTGAAGAAATAAAAAACATAATGTATGGCATGATCAGGAATTTTTTTGACATTAGGCCTATAGTCTAATGGATCCAATATTTGTAATGTACCAGAATTGTATTTGTTATTTTTAATGGTGCTGCAATGAGCGTAACCATGAGCGGTTCAGCCAATGCCACTCCTCCCCGTTGCTTTGGATCTCAAGCCACAGATTGCTTAGCCGACAGGTGTTCCTGACACCATGCGCTCCATCGCGCACCCACTATATCTGAGGCATAACCCAGAAGTGACGCGTTCGTGACATATCGGAAGTGATGAAAATAGGATCACGCAGAAGTAACATCAGATGCCGAAAAGCCCGACCAAGGCAACCCTAGAGGGATACCAGCAGAGATACGTGCAGACCAGCTCGCATCAAACAAGGATTATAGAGAAACAGAGACCACAAGGAATTATCTAGCGATACCTTCAGTCTTCCTCACACTTATATACAGTACATGCTTTTTATTCATGTACAAAATGGAAGTACATTGTGTACATGCTGTGAAATGTTTTGATCTGTTCTATGTTTGCTCTTATCCTTTTCACCCTGAGGGAAACATCATTATATGAAGAAACACCACAACCACAGCTTGGTGATAGGCTTTATTGAGACTTACACACTGAAAGTAGAAAACCCATAAGAACGAAGATTTCATCCTCAAGCCAACACGTTATATCACTGTACGCTATATTATTGTTTCTTTTATGGGTTGATCGTGCTCCTTCTGGATTTTGTGGAGAGTTAATCATGGTGGCAGGTTGACATGGGAATGGAAAGGTTCACATGGAGGCTCCGATATCCCTTGGTGTCACCTCAGTTCCTGGGGTTCTCCATGGGGGTTATCCAGCTGGACAAATGGCTGGCCAAACACTCCTGCCTCCCCAGCCCCTGTCTCTGCGCAGGAGCTGGTTTTTGCTCCCAGAGAGAGGGTTCATTGTTGCTAAATGTGGCCTCTTCATTGGCCAGTTGTAATTCTTACCCCTTTGGTTCTGATTGGTCAGGAGGTGGAGCTATGACATAACCCTGACATGGTCAATTATGATTGGCTACCTCTCCTACTGGCAAGCTTCCTGATTGGTATAGCTACAAGCTTGCAGTCTTTAATGGGGCCAGTATAGAAAGAAATGGAATAAACTGCGCCCAAAGTCCAACTGATTGTGGTCCCCCATCTCTCCTTTACATTTGCATGTGTCCTGGAGTCACAAGTGGAGCAGCGCGCCTGAGGATCCCCCCTTCTCCCTTTTCTTTAATGGGGCCAGAATCCCTTAAAGAGCATGCACGTACTGGGAAAGATATTTTGGTACTATGTGTCTCCCTTGGAAGATGTTGGTCAATGCAGCGATACCCACTAGCTCAAGGAATCCTTCCACACCCACTGAGTTTAACTGAACATTCTGTAAAAAATACAGAAAACCGGCGCCTCCAATGAATAAATAAATGAATCCAACCAATGGCGTATTCCAATGTGGGTAGCAGGCAGTCCTGCTACCCACATTGGACTACGCCATTGGTTGGATTCATTTATTTATTCATTGGAGGCGCCGATTTTTTGTATTTTTTGTCTTTATTGGTTTGTGTACACCATTATTCCCTTAGGCAGCCCCCACTTCAAGTTTAAAGTGTATTGTATTCACCGCTGTCACTTTTATTGTCACAGATTTATAATATAGCATTAGCGCTTATTCACTGCTCTTCCCCTTGAACATTCTGTAAGTTATAAGAATTTTCCACTACCCCCTTTTTATTTTCTGTTGGTGATCTGTATGTAATATTTTAGTGTACTGTACCTTTTCATATTAAACCTATTATTTAATAGCTCTATTGTCATTACTGAACATTTCACAGTGTTTTTAGTAAATGGTTGTTCTGTACGCTGTATGTTGTGTTATTTGGTTAGGATGCTTACTGGAATTCTGTGACCCTGAAATTTGGCTTGGGCCCCATTATCCCCAGTAATCCCTAGGTAGCATTATAGACAGGGATGCTAGTCATTGAAGTGAGACTTACTCCTTGTTTGAGTTAGGGATTCCCGGAAGTGGGTGGGAGTATACCCTGTGTAAGAGCAGTGATCTTGGGTGGGTTCCCGCTTAGCCTGTTTTGGTGGCACATTAAACTCCTAGGGAGTTTAGACTAAGATTGTTACTTTATATGCACTGTGTTTGTTTAGCTTTGGTGTGTGCTTTCTTGGAGCCTTGAGACCCTCTGAGTTTGCAGAGCTCCCATTCCCCACAAAAACCAGCAGGGTAAAATAATACATTGTTTGCCCCCAGTGAAAGCCTGTGGTCACCTGGACTATGTGGGAGGTAACCCAGGTATGAGTGCAGCACTTGGGTAAATTAACCCTCATGGTCCTAGTTTGTGACTCTACCATCAAAGCAGAGTAGGCTAGGATTAACATTATATGTTTTTGAGCACCGTTTTGTCCTAGCCTGAATGGGAATCCCTCCCTGTCACTAGAACTGAGGCAATTTCCCAGTGGTTAAAGTCTGGATAGACTTAGTCTTCTGGTGACTCACTGTTTTTGGGTACAGGCGTTCTGACGCTCCATGACATAACAATTTCTTAATATTCGCCCAAAGCGAAGAAAGTGCAAAAAGAACAACAGCATAGAGTGAACATGTTTATTAAACGATATACAAAAATAAAAATGCAGTAATACAGTAAGGTAACATTTTCAAATTACAAAGAAAGTTGTAGAATACAGAGCAATTAAGTCTCAGTTAGTGAGTTCCAATATAAAATATTGTTGAAAAATTATTGTATTATATTTTCTTTAGCGCAATTTTTAATTTTAATGAGAAGCTGCATAAGTTCCGCAAGGCAGTGTCCACTTTTTTATTATTCTTTATCCAAAAGAAAGTTTTTTTTGGCCAAAATGTATGTCCTACATACATTTTCTGATCAAAAGCTGACACTTATGGAGCAAAATTGGAGCAAAATAAAAATGCACTATTTCAGGCCATTGTCTCGAACACAGAGTAAACATGTTTGTCAGTTTATACAAACAGCATTTGTAGGATTTACAATATTTTCGTTTCTTAAATTTGACACTGGTCTCTTGAGAGAATAGGTTAACCCTACTTCCTACTTTTTGGATTTAATTGATGCAATGTGAAAATAACTAGAAAGCTCTGCTACATACAGTACAAATATTAATCTAAGTAATTATTTATTTAACTTCTCAAACAATCTCTTCACAAACCACGCACTGATCCCTCAATTTTTTTGACCAAATGGACAAAAGCTGAAACTGACAGAAAGAAATTAAATAGCATGAACAAAAGTGTGAAATCAATATAACCTTGATCCTGTTGAACTTCAGTTACAACCTGTAGCTGTAGGAAAGAGACTATTTCAATTAGTACGGGATAATATTCAGGAATACCTAAGGGATAACAAAATTATTAGTAGTAGTCAGGATGAATTTATAATAGGATAAGTTGTGCAAAACTAATCCTATTTGTTTCTTTGAGGAGGTTAGTAGGAGTTTAGATCAGGGTAATGCATATGATATGGAAAATAGCTGAAGCGCTCAAATGCAGGTATATCTCAAAATGATAATAAGCCAGACCACTGTACCAGGGTACTAACAATTGATATAGTACCTATTGTGTCATATAATGGGTACTATCCTCCTGAAGACAGGTGGTGTGTGGTGCAACCCACTCACCATCAGTCTCATTGGCAGGTTCCCCTGAAAAATATACAAGTACTCACATCCTGGTAGGGCAGGCAGTCAGGCTGTGCAGCTACTCAATGCAATACAGGGAAAAGGGAGACCAAAAAGCGCACCAGCACAAACGGAGCAGGAAGAACCCAGGACAAAAAAATAATTAAAAGGGCACTTTAATGTGACAAAAGACCCATCCAATGCATTTCGAACGTCGCAGCGTTCTTTTTCAAGGATAAAACACAATGTGATAACATCCATTATATACCCTCTTACCTGTGGGCCGTTTCGCGACAAAAATCAGAACCTGATGACGTCATAACAGAGCGACTCAGTGCCGATCTAAGGGCAAAAGGAAGTACCAAAGGCAGTGTGGCCATCTTGGTTGTGGGCAAACATAGGAACACAATAACAAAGCTTTATTGACCATTCCAGCAGAACAAAATACATTGCTGCTAACTGGACAAGCATATTTAAACGAAATAAAGCTATATTAAACTAAACTAATGCTTAATAAAGGGTACTATTATATCAAGAAAAAACATGAACAAGGTGGATTAAAAAACTAGCTGTGTTTATTTACAAAAAAAAGTTAAAATTAAAAACCTCTAGTCATGATTAAAAAAATGTGCAAGAAAAGTAAATTTAAAGACATATTACACATATATACTGCATAACACAGATTGTGTACCTAAATCATAGGAACCAGGGAAATACAACCATTATAAAATATAAAGTATTATCCACAAGATACATCAAAGAACAATTTAAGCTTACATATTGGCATAATATTTGCATGATAAGGCTTAGGTTCAAAGGTTATAATGATAAGAATATAATGTCCAATATAATGACAATTGTCTTATTTAATCTGTATTACCAACTAATTACACCATAATACGTCTATCACAAAAATGTTTACAAAAAATGTGTTAGTTGCCAGTCAATGTTCAAGCCCATAGGGAAGCGCGTTTGGAGAGTGAAGATCCAATACGCCTCCCTACGGTCCAGAAGGTTGATATGATCACCTCCTCTAGATTTAGAAATAACTGATTCAATCCCCAAAAAGGAAAAATTATTAATTCCTCCCTGACCACATTCAGTGAAATGTTTTGAGACTGGATGATTAGTGTCTCTCAATTTTATGAGCCTTAAATGCTCTAACATCCTGACCTTAAGGGCTCTAGTCGTCCTCCCCACATACCTCTTGCCACAACCACATGTTATTAGATAAATCACAAATTGACTTTTACAATTTATAAAACTGTTAATCTTAAATTCCCTATTTGGTAATATATTCACACCATGTGGCGGTGGCAAGGCAAACTGGAAAAAACTTTTGGCAGGCTTCATGTGTTTACATGCACTACAAGAGCCACATTTGAAGGAACCCCTAGTGATAAAAGGTTTTTTGAGACCAGAAGATTTGAGTTCACTTGGTGAAACATGAGATCCAATTGTTCTCGCTCTACGATATACAAAAGTAGGACCAGAATCCACATATTTTTTAAGGACAGGGTCCATGGATAAGACATTCCAATGTTTTGAAATTATAGAGTTTACTTTTCCACTTTGTTTACTAAATTGTGAAATAAAAAGAGGACATTTGTTTTTTAATTCTGTCAGTCCATGTGAGCCCTGTTTAATACCAATTGTCTTAACATTGTTAGCAAGGCGAGAATCTCCAATTGGATGTGTGGGCAACAATGATGCTCTCTCTGTATGTAATGCATTTTCAAATGCAATTGCTAAATGTGATTTGGGGTATCCCCTTTCCAAAAATCTCCTTGTAAGATCCTCAGACTGAGAAAGGAAACCACTGTACCAGGGTACTAACAATTGATATAGTACCTATTGTGTCATATACTGTAATGGGTACTATCCTCCTGAAGACAGGTGGTGTGTGGTGCAACCCATTTCGTCACAATATTGTTTTTTATAAAAGATTTGTGGACGACCTAATTATTATTTGGAGGGGGGATGTCACTACACTTCACACTTTTGTATCTTATCTTAATAATAATCTTTATAATCTAAGATTTACATTAAATTTTCATTTCCATCACATTGAATTTCTGGATCTACAATTATTTGCAGACATAGACAAAAAAATCCAAACGGATGTTTATAGGAAGCAAAATGCCAGGAACACCTTTCTTAGGGCGGACAGCTGCCACCCATCCCATGTCATAAAGGCCATACCAAGGGGACAGTTCCTCAGACTGAGAAGGAATTGTTCCACTATGAGTGGTTTCCTTTCTCAGTCTGAGGAACTTACAAGGAGATTTTTGGAAAGGGGATATACCAAATCACATTTAGCAATTGCATTTGAAAATGCATTACATACAGAGAGAGCATCATTGTTGCCCACACATCCAATTGGAGATTCTCGCCTTGCTAACAATGTTAAGACAATTGGTATTAAACAGGACTCACATGGACTGACAGAATTAAAAAACAAATGTCCTCTTTTTATTTCACAATTTAGTAAACAAAGTGGAAAAGTAAACTCTATAATTTCAAAACATTGGAATGTCTTATCCATGGACCCTGTCCTTAAAAAATGTGTGGATTCTTTTCCTACTTTTGTATATCGTAGAGCGAGAACAATTGGATCTCATGTTTCACCAAGTGAACTCAAATCTTCTGGTCTCAAAAAACCTTTTATCACTAGGGGTTCCTTCAAATGTGGCTCTTGTAGTGCATGTAAACACATGAAGCCTGCCAAAAGTTTTTTCCAGTTTGCCTTGCCACCGCCACATGGTGTGAATATATTACCAAATAAGGAATTTAAGATTAACAGTTTTATAAATTGTAAAAGTCAATTTGTGATTTATCTAATAACATGTGGTTGTGGCAAGAGGTATGTGGGGAGGACGACTAGAGCCCTTAAGGTCAGGATGTTAGAGCATTTAAGGCTCATAAAATTGAGAGACACTAATCATCCAGTCTCAAAACATTTCACTGAATGTGGTCAGGGAGGAATTAATAATTTTTCCTTTTTGGGGATTGAATCAGTTATTTCTAAATCTAGAGGAGGTGATCATATCAACCTTCTGGACCGTAGGGAGGCGTATTGGATCTTCACTCTCCAAACGCGCTTCCCTATGGGCTTGAACATTGACTGGCAACTAACACATTTTTTGTAAACATTTTTGTGATAGACGTATTATGGTGTAATTAGTTGATAATACAGATTAAATAAGACAATTGTCATTATATTGGACATTATATTCTTATCATTATAACCTTTGAACCTAAGCCTTATCATGCAAATATTATGCCAATATGTAAGCTTAAATTGTTCTTTGATGTATCTTGTGGATAATACTTTATATTTTATAATGGTTGTATTTCCCTGGTTCCTATGATTTAAGTACACAATCTGTGTTATGCAGTATATATGTGTAATATGTCTTTAAATTTACTTTTCTTGCACATATTTTTAATCATGTCTAGAGGTTTTTATTTTAACTTTTTTTGTATATAACTTAGTTGCAACACAGCTAGTTTTTTAATCCACCTTGTTCATGTTTTTTCTTGATATAATAGTACCCTTTATTAAGCATTAGTTTAGTTTAATATAGCTTTATTTCGTTTAAATATGCTTGTCCAGTTAGCAGCAATGTATTTTGTTCTGCTGGAATGGTCAATAAAGCTTTGTTATTGTGTTCCTATGTTTGCCCACAACCAAGATGGCCACACTGCCTTTGGTACTTCCTTTTGCCCTTAGATCGGCACTGAGTCGCTCTGTTATGACGTCATCAGGTTCTGATTTTTGTCGCGAAACGGCCCACAGGTAAGAGGGTATATAATGGATGTTATCACATTGTGTTTTATCCTTGAAAAAGAACGCTGCGACGTTCGAAATGCATTGGATGGGTCTTTTGTCACATTAAAGTGCCCTTTTAATTATTTTTTTGTCCTGGGTTCTTCCTGCTCCGTTTGTGCTGGTGCGCTTTTTGGTCTCCCTTTTCCCTGTAATGCATATGATATGGTCTACTTAGATTTTGTAAAGACTTTTCATACGGTTCCACACAAGAGGTGCAGGTAGTGTACCAAATAAAGGAAATTGGACTTGGTAAAAAATATTTGCACCTGGATTCAAAACTGGTTGAAGGATAGACAACAGAGAGCTATCATAAATTGAACCTTTTTCGGTTGGGCTAAAGTTGTGAGTTGAGTATATCAAGGATCGGTACTCAGACTCTTGCTTTTTAACTTGTTTATTAATGACCATGAGTTTGCATAGAGAGCAAAGTCTCCATCTTTGCTGATGACACTAAATTGTGTAAGGTAGTAGAATCCGAGAAGGATGTAATTTTTCTCCAGAAGAACTTGGCTAGACTGGAAACTTGTGACAAGGTGATAGTGTAAAAACAGGCGCTAAAACAATACTAGTGCTCACTAATAATAAAGTGAAAAAATAATAATAAACATATAATGATGTATGTGACTTAAAGTGACTAAATATGTGCACCAAAAAGTGTAACTAAAGGTTGTAACCCCTGCTCAAACCCTCTGGAAGGGACTGTCTTCACTGGTCCCAGATGATCGATATATATTCTCACAACCCAGGGGGAGCATGGAGGAAAAACAACAGAGAAAACACAAACTAAGTGCAGACAATCAAGTTCCGTATGGCAACATGTGGAAAACTTGGCTCTTGTGTACTGCCTACTCACAAGATGGTATTAGGGTATGGGCAAATACAGGATACGTGGAATCTGTGGAGTCTTCTAAATGGCTGTGAGGTGTATCCTGTCTGCATTTAGAAGACTCCACAGACGCGACGTGGACACTATAAAGATGGCGGAGAAACTGGCACCGATGCCCAAACCGGGGCCTGTAACTCGGGAAGCAGGGAGTCTCTGAGGCAGAAATCAATGCGATTCAGCTCAGGAGACCCTCTGCTCCCGCACACTATTAATAAAAATACATTAAAGCAGCTTCATGACCTTAGCGGCTATTCGCTAAGGCAATGAAGGGGTTAAGGCACAAGTGCAAAACTTGTTTATTGGGGACAATTGCCCCCAATAAACATAACAATATACAACACACATCCCCCCCACCTAACACATATAGTACAGTAATGGGCAAAATTACTATTATCCACATATGGATAATAGATTATTTGCCCATTATTAAACACATAAATCAGCATAAATAGTGCTACTTACCCCCTGGCAATGATGGGCATCCGGTCATCAAACGGCCTCCGTTGGCCAAAAAATCATAGCTAATATTTTCAAATGCCAGTTAACCCCTTAATTACCTTAGCGGATAATAACCGTGACAGTAATTAACCCACCCAACCCCCATTCATTTGTATAGTGGGTCATATATATATATATATATATATATATATATATATATATATATATATATATATGTAGAGGTATCAGTACCGTGTTAGCCGAGCTTCAATAATCAAAAAATAAATAGATGATACCGTTCTGTGGCTAACGAAATGCTTTTATTTGTGCGAGCTTTCGAGATACACTGATATCTTCTTCCGGCGATGTTACAATGAATGAAGCAAAAGGTATACTTAAAAACAGTGTCTCTTGGAATGTTATCTGTGCTGTTCCTTCCCCCGGTGTGGATGTGTTTTATGGCTAGAGGTGTCAAAAGGGTACTGAAAGCAAGTGAAGAAAGAGTGTGTATGTGTATCAGTGTGAATAAAAATGAATGGAGAGCCCACAGTATATACAGTGCTTTACACAAGGTGTGTGTGGAGTGGGAGTGGATATAAATGGTGTGTGTGGGTGTGTTAATGTGAGAGTTTGTAGCACAACTAAAAGTGTGTGTGGATACTAAGTGGTCCCTATTGGTGTATAGGGATGGAAAAACAAGGAGTATTAGTATGTGTGAGAGACAGCTGTGTGTGCATACATATAGCACAGTATGTACAGACATGGCCTTAAGCGCTCATGGGACGAGGATTCACTAGTGTCAGTAATGACTCATAAAATTTCAATCTCTGTTTAGGCCACTGCTAAGTGTCCCGAACAGTTGCATAAATTTGTATTCATGCAACCGTCTCTCTTTCGGGGTTTTAAGATTACCTTTGAGTATGGCAACCTTCAGATCGTTCATCTTATGGCCAGAGTCAGAGAAATGTTCGCCAACAGGAATGTCTCTTGTACCGCGTGTGATGCTGTGGCGATGCAGGTTCATTCTCTTGTTTAGCCCCTGTCCTGTCTCACCTATGTAGTAGCAGGCCCCTGGGCATTTCATGCACATGATGAGGTACACGACATTGCTGGAAGAACAGGTGAACCTTCCTCTGATTTTGTGTTCCCGATTCCTGTGTGGTATTTGTATTGTGTCCGCTGTGTAGAGCATTGCGCAGGTTTTGCATCTTGGGTCCTGGCATGGTTTTGTCCCGCATTCAGTTGTACTGCTGAATACTTTACTCCTCACCATAATATTCTTGAGATTATGGGGTTGTCTGTATGATTATAAGGGAAGACCTGTTGCAGTCTTGTATCTTCCTGGAGGATGGGTTGTAGTTTCCTGGCGATCTTGCGTAGGGCTCCTAGGTGTGGGTTATATGTGACCACCAAAGGTACCCTGTCGCTTGTCTCCTTCTGTTTGTATTCAAGGAGATCACTTCTTGGTATTCTGGTGGCTTTGTGAATTTGCTGGTCTACAATTCTGTGGTTATATCCATGGTTTATAAAGTCTGATCTCAAGGCTTTAATCCGCTGGTCTCTGTCTGCTGTGTCGGAGCATATCCGGTTGTATCGTATGGCTTGACTGTAGATGGTTGCATGTTTGGTGTGTGTCGGGTGGAAGCTGTTGTCCCTCAAATAGCTGGCTCTGTCTGTAGGTTTGCGGTATACAGAGGTCTGTAGTTGGTTGTTCTTTATAGTAATGGTGGTGTCTAGGAAGTGTACTTCATCCGGGGAATGGGTGAGTTTGAGGTTGATGGTCGGGTGGAAAGTATTGAAGTTGTCATAGAACTGTAGGAGGTCCTTTTCGCCAGAGGTCCAAATCAGGAGGATGTCATCGATGTAGCAAAGGTATGTAAGGGGGTTCAAGTGACAGGTGGACAGAAAGTCACTTTCCAGTTTTGCGCAGAACAGGTTGGCATACTGTGGTGCCATCCGAGTACCCATAGCGGTCCCGGTTGTCTGAAGGTATGTGTCATTTCCAAATGTGAAGTAGTTATGGGTCAGAATAAATTCGATGCATTTAGTTACTGTCTCTGTGAGTGGCTCCTGCGGTCCCAGAAAGTATCTGCAGGCTGAAATCCCATCCTCGTGGGGGATGTTGGTATAAAGTGACTCTACATCCATGGTTGCTAGTAGTGTTCCTGTTGGCAGGGGGCCAATTGCATTCAGTTTGTTTAGCAGGTCGGTGGTATCCTGGATATAGCTGGGTGTGTTCCTGACAAGTGGTTTTAGAATGCCCTCCACCCAGCCAGAAATATTCTCGGTAAGTGTGCCAGATCCAGAGACTGTATATATACAGTGTTCGACAAACCTATACATTTGCACGCCCCGGGCGAGTGGATTTAACATCCATGGTTACTTTTAATTAGATGGTGGTTACTTTCAATTAGAAATATTTTGGCACTGGTTTGGCTTTAGGAATTGAATAGGGAATTGTATAATTGATTTGGATTGGATTGTATTTGGTTTATGAAATTGATTGATTGATGGTAAATTTATTTATGTTGCTTACTTTCTATTTGATTTTGTGGATGGCATTGGTGGTTAGGGGACATTGTTCATAGTGTATTTTATTTTTAAATTGATTTTGCATAGTGTTACATGATGCACAGATTAATTGCATCATGTACACACTCAATGCAATTTTGTGACATTTGATATACATTTGTCTAGCTGCTGGTTTAATTGAAAGATGCAATGTGGTGATTTTCAGATTAAGATTTCATGTTTTTATTTATGCTTGTTTTATGTGCTTCATAATGGGCAAATAATCTATTATCCATATCTGGATAATAGTTATTTTGCACATTATTGTACTGTATGTGTTGGGGGGGGGGGGATTGATGTATTTAATGTATAGGTAAGGTTTATATTTTTTTACATACAGGGTTGGTTCCTTTTCTTCTGCGGGGGACCTCTGGAGACCACCTGAGGTCTCCTCGGGATTTCCACGGGTAGCAGGCTGGAGGTGTCTACGGGGGATACCTGTGGGGAAGAACCGGTGGCCCCACATCTGTGGGGGCACCGTGGACTTGTAGGGACCACCCGTGTGTCCCCAGACCCCCGTGGGAACCACCTGAGGTCCCTCAGACACATGTGGGTCTGACCCGGGGCCCCCCAGACTTCCGCGGGCCTACCGTGTAGACCCCATTATAGCCCACGGTGACCCGCGGAGACCAGCTGGTGGACCATGATGCCTGGCGGGGACCACCAACAGGCCTCCAGACCCTGTTTGAAAAATGGTTCTGGGCTACTGTAGGTCTGTGAGGTGACCCGTCAGGCCCACTGGGGACTCCCGTGGGCCTGGGGTTTTAACTCTGTATGTAAAATAATAAATCATGTATTTATGGGGGAGCACAGGGGGTGGGTTATGTATTGAATAAATATAATGATGTTTATTGTGGGGCTGTGTATTGTTTTTCTTGTGGGTACTGGGGGTGGGGGAAGGGGGTATTGGCCCCAAGGGTATGTGGTAGGCCTCCCGCCTTGGTTAGTGGGTGAGGGTTGTTAGGCCTCAAGTGATGGGTAGTGGGGGAGGGTATTTAGGCCTCCCGAGTGGTGGGTGAGGGTTGGTTAACCCCTTAATAACTGTAGGGGTTAATGACCGCTGAGGTGATTAAGGGGTTAGGGGACATTACATTGGCTATTTTTATTCTTGTGTATGTTTTGCAGCACCGGAGGGACATGGGCAGGATGAAGATGAGGATGAGGACGGCCTTCATCGTGGGTGCCTGGAAAAGGTAAGTGTAATATGTATTTACTGTATTTATTGTAATTTATATGTATTTAAAATGGGCAAATGCATTATTATCCATATGCGGATAATAGTAATTTTTGCCTATTACTGTATTGTATGTGTTAGAGGGGTGTATTTAGTTATAAATATTGTTTATTATTTTTGGAGGCACAACATTGGTACCGCAGGTCCGCGGGTACCCTGGGACGGCCGCGGGGACCCCTGGACTCCCGCAAGGACCCCCGCTTGGTGAGCTGGGGACACCCGCTGGCCTGTTGTATGGGTGTTGCGCTCGCAAAAATATAAACAAAGACATTTTTCAAAGTCCAGCTTTTTTATCACCTGACTTTAGCTGGCGAACGTTTTTGAACGCAACTTTCGCATACGATAATTTTGCGTAGCTTAGTGAATCCCGGAGAAGGGCAGAATTGAACAAAACAGGTTATCGTATGAGCAAAGTTGAACTTTGAATCATTTCAAGGAAAAAGTCAGTTTAAGAACGCAAAGTGCCTGTTTGCGTGGCTTAGTGAATCGTGTTTGGCGGAACATCACGTTCTAAGAGCACTTTGCGCTCTTAAAACGACTTATCGGAGCTTAGTGCATAGCCCCCTATGTGTCACAGTATAGGTTATCATTATAATCTGTGTGCTATTATTATTTGTTCCTGCACAGGTTTATCCCACCTAGTTAGGATCCCGTGCAGTTGGAGGTGAAGTCACCTATCGAATCAGGTACACCCAAGGCTCCCAGCGGCAGAGGTTCAGGCCTCCTGGGAGCCACAGGTAAAGCCCCACACACACCGTAGACGCCTTATCTCTCAGAGCAGGGGTGAAGATCATCGGGAAGCGCAAAATCATGTAAAACAGAAGAAAATTCCCTGATGGTGCAGTATTTTTATTGATATATAAATGAATATCAAGGTGCAGTGTGCTAAATACTCACAAGTGTAGAGTGAGCAATGTTCCCATAAAGGTTTCTTTTTGAGTGGCAGCCCGTTGGACCGTCAGACAGGTAAGTGGAATAGTAAGTGCTGGAGACCTTAAATGAATAACATAAACACGGACATAGTGCAGACTGTACAAAAATCTCTTTAAAAGTAAGTGTATGTGCAATGCACTCACATGGTATAAAAAGGTAATAAGCGTTTAGATCACACAGGTCGGATCTCAGCAAAGTATAAGCTGCTCTCTTAGTCCCCCCTCTGCCTCGGCGGGCGTGCGTGTCACCGGTGCGTCTCACCCAAACCGGAAACCGGAAGTGACGTCATCTGCTTTGGGGGACTCCGATCCTGTGGGAGTTTTCTCTCGTCAGCCTCACTCTACGCGTTTCTCCGTATTGCGGTTTCTTCAGGAGTGTATGGCTGACAGGTTCTAAGAGGATTATATACGCTACGCTCGAATCCCATTGGTTTACAATTAAATATGGTAATCGTGATGCGTAATTAAAAAAGAGACTACAGATGTGAACAGACAATAGTTATAAGACTCATGTCAGACATACATGAGTCTTCCAAAAAACTGATTTTAATAAAATAATCTTTTAAAATTAAGTGATATACATAAAATAGTTAAAATAATTAAAATGAATCAAATTAATCGTTACAACAAGATTAACCCCTAAATAAACTTAGCTAATCACATATCTTAAAAGACACAGTAATGCAGTTTATCTAGTGGAGAAAAAGAGAGGCATGTTAGAATCATTTACAAGAAAGGTTTTCTATCGAACTCAAGGTTTAAACCCTGGGGGGAAACGGTTTTAAGCTCGAACATCCAGAATGATTCCCTCTTAATTAAATTCAAGTCTCTATTGCCCCCCCTCCAATGGGGCAAAACCTGCTCTATGGCTTTAAATGAGAAGCTAGCAGGATTGGAGCTGTGTGTCAATAAAAAGTGATTTGAAACACTATGGGTTGTGAGTTTGCGTTTTATATTACCCAGATGTTCTAATATACGCGTTCTGAGCGGGCGTATGGTCTTACCAACATACACTACCGACACACTTTATTAAAGTGTGGCCGGTACCGCAAGCCGGGAGATTTCCCGGCTTGCTAGTGGCCGCCCCTCGGCGTGCCGCGCGTCATAGACGCGCGGTCATGCGTCTTCGGGAGCGTGCGCCCCCTGCACGCGCGTCCAGGGGCTCCCCGAGGGAGCCCTGGTGTCCCGCGATCGCGGGACAGCGGCAGGGGGTTCCGGGGGACCCGGTGGACCCGGCAGCGGTAGGGAGAGCGCCCCGATCGGAGGGCGCTCTTCCGCTGCTTCGGCGCGCGCCCGTCACTCTCGGGCGCGCGCCACGCTACTGCTGCGGCCAAGAACGGGCAAATGCTCGAATAAACTTGGCCGCAGCAGTATTGTAAGCCACACTCACATTCCGCAAGGTAAATGACATAACTGGATCTACAGTTCAAGTACTGTTTAATGTTATAAGATTTTTGTGTTACATTAGATTTGAAACTGTGTACTTCTTTGGAACTATGCTGGCAGGCAGTGCACAATTTACATTCATAGAATCCTTTGGGGGGATCTAGCCACGTGTGCTTTTTGGCTTTAGTATTTCTTAGGGCACTCGGGGACAGGAAATTTTTAATATTTGGTGCTCTCCTATAAATCATTTTTACTTTGTCCGCCAAATGTTCCCCCAAAATGGGATCATTTCTAAGTATCGGCCAATGGTTGTTAAGAATTTTATTAATCTTACTGGCATCCTTATTGTATTGGGTAATGAAAGGCATTTGTATAGTGTCATTCTCTACAAGTTTTTTTGGGGCAGGTATGAGCATGGATTCCCTCGGGGTATTTTTAGTTCTAGCTAGTGCTGGATCGACTACATCCCTCTTATAATGTCTCTCTCTAAACCTTTTAGATAGAACTGTGGATTGCTCCTCAAATATATGATTGTCTGTGCAGTTACGTTTGAGTCTGCAATACTGCCCGTATGGGATATTTTCAATCCACTTATTGAGGTGGCAGCTTGATTGTAAAATATAATTATTTGCGTCCACCTCTTTGAAATAGTTTTTTGTCTTAATAAGACCATTTTCCAAATAAATACAAAGGTCTAGGAAGTTGACAGAGGTACTACTAATTGTGGATGTAAATCTCAGATTATACTCATTGTCATCTAAATACAAGAGGAACACATCCAAATCTTTTACAGTGCCCTTCCATACAAAGATGATATCATCTATGTATCTCCGCCATGTGACCAAATTTGTGTCCAGCCCCGGCCAAGACCATATGAATTGATCCTCCCACATGGCCATCAATAGATTGGCATAGCTGGGTGCAAATTTGGTCCCCATGGCGGTCCCACAGAGTTGCAAATAAAAAACTTCATTGAAACAAAAGAAGTTCTTACTTAGGATAAACTTTATGCAGTCCACTAAAAAATCCACTTGTATTGTGGGAAATATCCCTTCTTTTTCCAAAAAATGCCTGGCGGCTCTACATCCATCGTCATGTTTGATAGATGTGTACAGAGCCGTCACATCTGTTGTCACCAATATGAAGTTGTCCTGCCATTCTATCTCTCTCAGCATCAGAATTACATCATTCGTATCTTTCAAATAGGATTTCTGTTTTTTAACTATTCCCTGTAAATAGCTATCCACAAACTCTGACAGGTTGGCCGTCAAAGACCCAATGCCAGAAATTATAGGCCGTCCTGGGGGGTGTGTGCGATTTTTATGTATCTTTGGTAGGAAGTAGAAAACGGGGAATATTGGAACCTCCACATTTAGGAACTTTAATTCGTGTTCCTCCAATACTCCCCGCTCTCTTCCGCCCCCCAAAAGAGTTTGTAGTTCTTTTTTATACAGGGCAGAAGGGTTAGATACAAGTTTCTGGTATGTATTAGTATCACCCAGTATCTTATTCGCTTCAGACATGTAGTAGTCGTGATCTAATATCACTACTCCCCCTCCCTTGTCCGCTGGCTTTATTATAATGGTCTTATCTGCTGAGAGTTCCTCTAGTGCCAATTTTTCTGATTTTGTTAGATTAGAATGGTATTTCTTATTGTTATTATTAGACAGGGCTTCCAAATCTAAGGCTAATTTTGCTGAAATATTTACTCCTTGCACTACTAATTAAAAAAAACTGCACTAGTCTTTTTTTTGTTTTTTGGACTCTTCTTATGCATAAGATTGATAAACTTTAACCCAAAACATTGTACAAGGTTTCTGCAAGCAGAAAATCTTTCAGTCAGGAATTTGTTAGCTGATGGTAAGATTACACTATTGATTGTAAAAGAATTCTTTGCACAGGGTAATTGCAAATGGAACATTAGTAAAGAAAGGTGTTTATTTCTTGTTTCTGGCAACAGGTTTACTGAGAGTCAAAATCTTAAATGTGTTACCCATTTTGAAAAATGGTCCAATGGCAAGGCTTATAGCTACAGTATATACAGTACAATTGTCTTATATTTTGCAAAATTTTGATTTTATTTGAAAACAATAGAAATCAAGCATATTTAGTCTTACAGAATGCAACATTTCATGAGTCTAAATCATGGGTGTGCACAATACAGCCCGCGAGCTACATGTGGCCCACCAAATTATTCTCTCCAGCCAGTCACAAGTAGGTTCCCCCTTTGCCAAACTTCTCTCTCTTGGCGATGATGGCAGGAGCCCACACAGGTGGGGCCTAAAATGGAAGTTAGGCCCCATTGGAAATCGGGCCTTATTTACCTAATCCCTTGCTGGGTAGGCTCGCATCATCACCGCCACATAAGGACCCGCACGTCAGGCAGGGCTCCAGGGTTAGAGATAAGTGAGAGAGAAGGGGGAAGAGAGAAAGGGGAGATAGAAGTGATAAAGATGGAGGGGGGAGGGAGGGGGGAGATGGAGATGGGAGAAGGGGGAAGAGGGAGAGTAATAGTGGAAGAGGAGCAGAGGGAGATAGGAGTATAGGGAGGGAGGCGGGTGAGTTGGATAGGGGGAGAGGAGGGGAGAGGGAGGGGGACAGGGGGAGAGGGAGGGAAAAAGCAGGGGAGGGGGAAAGGGAGGGAAAAGTGGGGGAAAGGAAGGGGGAGAGGGAAGGGAGAGGGGAGGGGGAGAGAGGGGAGCAGGAATTTTGGGTCACAAAATTATATGGCATAATATCCCTGTTAGTCCAGTTTATATATAGACATTTTGTGCCTATTGTTGCACATATGTTTGAGCCCCCCCTGCAGCCAATATTGTTTGACTATACCAAGAACAGTATATGGAGGCTGACGCCAGGCACCTTGTTATGGCCTTAAATGCCACCTATGGTTCTAAAGACGATCCTGTGGAACTCGGCCAAATTCCACGATCTTAAGAAAAATGACGGGGAAGATATGTCCGCTTTCATCCGGCGCTTGCAATTAACACTATGGACACTAGTATCAAGAGGGGTTATTGAATTGCCAATGCTAGATAGTCACCGCCTCACAGAGTTGCTGCGGGGATCCTTGCCCATGCATCCCATTGCCATTATGCTCAGGTTTACTCTCTCCACAGAGCATCATCCTACGTTTGATGAACTGATGCACCACGTGCAGGACTAGGATGTATCTGCGGTTCCATACACCCAAAAAGAACTGGGAGGCTAAATGCTCGGACGATACCGGCAGCTCCGTCCAGGGGACCCCGGTACAGAGGGACACCATGGAGGTAACGACTCCAGAACCCTCACGGTTGACCACAGCGCGGTTGGCCCACAACTTGGCCCCGCTCTTCTGTGGGACAACCAACCATATACCTCGTTATGAGTATGGAGAGGAAGATCACATAAGGAGGGAATGCCCTCAGAAGATAACCTCTAAAGGAGCCATGCTAACCTTAAAGTACAGTCGCCCCACGGCAGGAAATGCCCGATATCTACAACCCCAGGAATGAGTCCTGAGCTGACCTCTCAAGCTGTATTATCCCCACCTTGTTGGTCCAAGTCTTGATTGAAGGGATCTGCCCTATTGGATACCGGTTTACAGGTAACCATTGTCTACAGGTCCTTCTACGACCACCATCTGCAGCATCTGCCTGTGGGATCGGCTGAAACCATGACTCTGAGGGGGCTCAGCAGCCAGGATTACCTGATAGATGGGGTAATTAAGGTGCGGATGGACATACCTCAACTCAATACTAACCTAACATACCCTATGGAGGTGGATGCACTGGTGTGTCCTGAATCCTGGGCACAATCGAATTCACCCATTATTTTGGGCACCAATGCTGACATAGTGTGATCACTAGTCCAGGCCTTACTCAAGGAATGCGAGGGAAACACCTTTGTCCTCCATGAAGATTCACCCTGTGTTCATAGAAGAATGTCAGCAAATTTCTGACCAAGAGCGACACGGGCGATTCTTAAATCGGGAAAAAGGAGTGACTGAGATTCTGCCAGGGGAGTAAGGCACATGCTGAAGCCAACTACCGTAGCGATGATGGAAGTGACCGGTACTTTACGCTGGAATCAGCACCTGAGGAAGATCAGAAGAGAGGCTGGAAGGTGGTGCCGGAAGTAAAGGAATGGAAGTCTATGTTCCCCTCTCAGTTTGCTGTGTCCATACAAAACATTTCCCTACACCCTGTTCAGCTGGACTATAATCTGGAGATGGGGAAAATATATTGCATGACGGATGTGAAACTCTGGGCTCAAGTGAATGCTGTATCGGTACCAGAAAGTGACCCTGCTCTAAAGTTTGACTTTGTAGATTCCTCCCTACCGGCCAAATGGAAGAAGCATATACAAGTAAGGCTGAGGGAGCGGAAATAAGTTTTCTCAAACCGCTAAATGGATGTACGATGTACTAAAAATGCCCAACACACTATCCGGTTAAGCGATGGAAAAGTGGCCTCTCCGAGTTACGAGCGGCGGATTCTTTGGGGTGTCAGTCCAATACGCTCCCAGCTGCATATTGCTACCCAGAGGCACTATCAAGGGCAAAAGAACCCAACATAAGATGGAAGGATATTATTGAAGCACAGACGGCTGATTACGTGTGCGGTCCCCTGAGGCGGGCAGTAAAAAGAAGAACCCTAACTTAATTAACATGTGCCCCATGACATACAGTGGATCCCCTTATGAAGGAATGGGACAAATTCCAGTTGGACAATGGGTTGCTATACCTAGTGGTTCCTTACAATAATCATCTGGATAGGAGGCAACTATGGCATCTCTGCCTCCATGCTGGGATGCCACGAATTAGCTTACCGAGTCCAAGAATCAAATCTTCGCTGTTTCTCTCCCTCTCGTCACCTGACGACATTGATAGAATACAGGTTCGCTTCTCTGCTTCAGGATATCAGAGTGCTGCACACAGCAGCCACAATTACATGTACCTCCAGCTGATCACAGTTCAACCCCACACTCCTTCCCAGAGGTGGACTTCTGCAAACTCCACACTCCTTCCCAGAGGTGGACTTTTTCCCTGTGGGATAACTAACTCCTGCTTTGACCAGCAGTGTTCCTTACACACCACTTTGTGGCTAACCTTTAACATAAGGCAGCCAGCCAAGAGAAACAGTGCCTGGGGCTCAGACCTGATAACTGATTCATTTAACTAATCCCCTACCTTTGTTCTGATCTATTTCTATGGAGAGCTTCAACTGAGTGAATTACTTAGTCTTTCTCCCTAGAAATGACAGTAATAGTGGAAAATCTAATTTAGTTTCTTGCATGTTAATGCCATTACCACACAATACCAACTAAGCTGGAGGGAATTGCTTAAACAGGCATAAATACAGACATAAGGTCATTATGTAAAAGACAGGACAGCTAGCCCAAATCACATCACAGAACAATGTTGATTCACTAAACTGTGGGGAGGATTGTCACAAAGACAGAATACATGCTTTGAAATACATTCTTACAGACATGGTGCATTATACATTCCCTGTTCTTTCCTAGATATTAAAGACATTTGGCTGGATGAAATATTACTAGGACAGCCAAGTTACTCATTTTTTGGGGGGTAAATAGCTGGGATTTCTCTTTATTAGGTCCCCCAGCTACCCCTACCGTCACAAGATACAAGGGGGATAGAGAGAAGGCACTTTGTAATGTTCAATTATGATGCTGATGTACAAGACACATGTACACCTGTTCACAGACCTTTTACTGATAGAGCACTGACACCGCATATGACCTTTTGGAGAGAATGGACCAAATGGTGAGGGAAATGGTGGGAATGGAAGGGACATAGCGGATCTCTATTTGATTATAGGCACAAACAGTAGCAGCAAGAGAGCAGAACATCTGAAGGAAACCTCAAACCCCTACCACCACCATGTGCCTCCAAGCCATACCAAGATGTTAGGAAGCACACCCAACATCCCAGACAGTGATGATTACATTATGGCTACAAGCTCCTGTGATAGAGGGGCTAACTTGTAGGAAAGTCTTCAACAAATATTCAATAGACTGCAAATCCTCTATCCTCCCTGCTTCCTCTAAGATAGGTGCTACTTGCTAACACATCCTGTTCCTCTGACATAGGCTGAACAGTCATAAAAGCAGCAGGTTCCTGTGGCTCACAATCAGGGTTGCAGCAGCCACAGTACTATGGCTACTCCGACAGCTGTACCAGCAGGAAAATCCACTGTTCCGCCCTCACTGTCAACTGAGCCTGAGTTTGAAATATTCCGCAGTCATACTGGAGGGGCATGGGCAGAGCTCTTCTTGACTTGCTGCCACTTATTTGTATATATTTTAAATATATGTATATATAAAAAAATCTGTCACTATTTTTTTTCTATCTCTCTCTTTCTCTCTTTATTACACTCTTTTAAACCATCTCAGCTTCATGAGCTAATTCCTTCCAAGTATTTTTTCTAAAACAGTGTGTTTTAGCAACATTTCCATCTTTCCTGAAGATAAGCAACATTTTACATAAATGATACACCTTTTACTAAAATAAGCAAAATCGTTCAAGTTTTCTCCAGAATCTTGAGTAAATGTCAGTACAGTATATAAAGGCTCATGTGACCTTACACGTTAGTCAGGTGCCCTCGGTCACATACAGTAGGTAAAATATTGTTTTTGAGCAGCTTAATGATTTGTGCAAAAATGTTTGCAAAAATAAATGCCAACTTTAATGATGCAAGAGTAAACAGTATGACATGACAATTTGCATACAGTATATCACCAAAACTGGGATTTGTAAAATTAGAACTAGAAATACACAAAATCCACACTTGAATCTGCAAACCAGGCGTAACTGGACGTTTTATTTTGTGAGAATTGTTTCAAAATCTCATAGTTTTGCCAAGATAGTTAAATGTAATTTCAGACCCTGAAATATGGCTTTTTCTAGATAAGAGATAGAGGGAGAGAGTCCTATAGAGTAGGTTATCCATGTACATACAGCAAATACACCTTCAAATAGTCATTTATTCTCTTTCTAGAGAGAGAGAAAATTATGTTTTACTAGAGTCCCAATTGACTTATACCTTCCCAAACACCACTTTATACAAGATGTGGAGAGACAGGTTTGACAAAAGGAACACACCTGAGATACCTGGGAAATATGCACATTTAAGTCATTTGATGACACTTTGCATTTACAAATCAGCATATTTATCTCTCCCCTCCCTCTGTCTACCTCTCCGTAGGGGCCCTGGGCCGAAATGCTTTCTCAAGATTTTTAATAACAAAATGTTCAAATGAAGATATAATTTCTATATGTGTAATAATCAACCACCAATTACAGTGTAGATGCTGGTAATCCTACCTCTAAGGACCTCATAGTAAATAATGAAACCGTAATCAGGTGATACACAAGGAACAAATAATAGTGACAATACAGAGATAGACTAACAAGAAAAAACAAAATATACATGGCATATAACATACAACACTAAACACAAACCAAAAAGCAACAGAAATAGACCACAACAGAGCTTGCAAGTAAGTCACCATTCAACCCTGATCCACGATTAAAACTTCCAGTGAAAGACAGGTGCCATCGAAGTGAGAGAGCTAAGTAAGATTGTGTCTCTATCAAGGGCACCAGCATGGGTGGCACTAATTCTATGCCTATGACACTCATAGATGCAACCAGATGCCTGGAACTAAAACAGTGAGGTACTAAAATCGTGGGATCAATACCTTTTCTAATCACACTTTTGTGTTCAATATATCTTTGTTTCAGCATCTTTGTCATTTTGACAACGTATAAAAGCCCACAGGGACATTTTTAAATATACGCGACGTGTGGATATACAGTACAGGTAATCATATGTTTAATCCTGATATCTTTACCTGTACAATACTGTATGTGGGTGGCAGAATGTATCCCCAGTGCAGAGGCCATTGCAAAAAGAACAGGTACAGCAACAGACGTTAGCTGGTTTACCGGAGCTCAACAAATGTGGGGTAGAGTAAAATTTATTGTCATCTGATTTAACCTGAGTATCTGACAAATTCCTGCCTGTCTAAAGGCCAATATAGGTGGCACTTGGTACACCTGGGGCAAAATCTGATCATGTTGTAATAAATGCCAGTGTTTGTTAATTGTGGTTCTCAAAAAAACACTGACTCATGTATATGTAATCTTACTCTTGTGTCGTGCTGGCGTCATGATGTCATGGGGGTTAGTGTTGGAACCATGGGACACGTGTAGAGAGGTGAGGTAGGTGATTGTTTAGGTGTATATATATTTTCCCCTTTCTATGTTGTTTAAGCCCTCACATTGTCAGTCAAAACATTGCTTTTTTTCTTGGCTAAATAAATATTCCTTTGCATAAGTCTGTGTGCCCTGCTTTTACTTGTACTCTTCCATGGCTTTCTGGGATATTCAGGACTTCCCCTACTATACAGTACATCTAGGAGCACCAGCAATTTCTTCATTTCTGACCCTAAAGATGTATGACTGCTGAACTCCATTTTTTTGCTACAATGTTTTGTTTTACAATTGTGATTTTTTTTTATATTTTGTGCTATTTTTTGTTAACTTCTTTATTGTTTTATTTTTGAACTGTACCACTTTTCATACTGTATGAGGTGTTTGAGTTTTTGACTACACTAAACTTTATAGTCATTGTGCATTTTTATACTATATATTTCTCCCTTTGTTTATAAGGAATTAAGTTTATAATTTCTGTTTAGATTCTCACATTCAGATACATCTGTTTATATTGTTTAGATCAGGGGTCTCCAAACTACGGCCCGGTGTCCAGATCAGGCCCCCCACAAGATTTTATCCAGACAGAGCAATTTGAAATATATATATTTTTGCTCATTATATATAATTTCCCAGTGTAAGCACGGCATCCTTTCTTTGTAATTGTCACATTTCTCTTTTGTTCTGAATCATATCATGCTGATTACCCCAAAAAGATCCAAATAAAAAACTTACTCATTCATTTATAAAATATATAAAAATTATAAAAATATTTTTTTTCTTTGGCCCGCGAAATTGTGTAGAACATACGATGTGTCCCTCATATTAAAAAGTTTGGAGACCACTGGTTTAGATGTTTGGTGATGATAAAAAACAGCTGCTATGTTTTTGCTCTCTAATGATTACAGTAGATGCATTAAACTCAAAATGTAACTCTACCAGGTGAGTAGTTCTGGACATGTTGCTTTGTTGTGAAATTCTCTAAAGCTGATTACCTAAGATTTTAACAGGTGACCTCAAATATAACTTGAGCTCTTACCAGTAGCTCAATGAATATAGTGGAATATAATAAGGATTTAAGGATTAATTAGAAATGGAAAAGATCAGTCTGACTGCAGCATTCCTTCTGAGTTAATTGAAGTGGCTGAATGTTATTAACAGGAATCACACACAAAAACCTTGTTTAAGGTTAATGTCCTGTATCAGTCACTTGCAGAAATAGATGATATTACATTTTTATTTTATTTATAGATTTTCATAATTACTACAAATAGATTAGTGACAAAAATCAACTGTCAATTTAAAATGATACAGAAAAGCAGGCAGAATCCAGAACATCAGTAAAACTGTGTGCTTGTTCGACCAACTATATACAGAATGGGAATTACAGGTAAACTGTATATAACATTAAATTTATTTATTGGCAATCTGTTTCTTTATGAGGAGTAACATTTATTCACTGAAGCTCTTCTCTATATTTCTTGAGAAATGCACTTATGGGTATGTATGAATCTCTTGGAAAATAAATACAGAAACCCTCGGCTTTTCCCAAATGGACTTACAATTTATTAGCAAACTTTTACATTTTTATACTAAGTCTTATAACAAATGAGTCAATTAGTTACATCTTTTGATTTGCTATACAGTATGTATGAATCTGTGCAAATGACAGCACATACAGGGGGTGTGCAAAATAGCAGTTAAAGTATGCTAACCTAGCCAATTCTACTTATATTTTGGGGAGACTCCATTATAAATAGACGTAAAATATATAAAGTAATCCTAATATATTGCTACTACATAATTCTTCACCCAGGAAATAGTTCTTCAACCAAGTGAAGTGTAAATGAAGAGTACTTCCTCACCGGTCTAGCCCATTTGGTTGCGGCTGTTTCACCAAATGTCCCATGGTGCTCTGCAGCAACTTACCCTGCAACCGCGATCTGTCGCCACTGGCCACTTTGCTGCTAAGGTAAGTACCTAAACATAACCATTACCCTAAATCCCGTTACCCTCAGCCTAAGCCTTACCCTAAACTTAGCTTAATCACTAAAACCCCTAAAGTTAACTCCCTACCCTAACGACTGAAAACCCCTAAATCTAACACCATATCCGAAATGCAAAAACTTACCTTCTCCTAAAAACAGCCAGTGGTGGAGGTCCCAGTGGCAGAATGGCTGTGGCAGAGGGTCCATCTGCGGCCGAGCGCTGGCAATCATTTGATCGCAGCAAAATGGCCTCTACAAATATCCAGTTCCGCTAGATCACATCATTGATATCAGTTGTGGCAGGATGACCATGGTTAATGAGGAGGCAACACATTTCCTGTAGTGAAATAATATGGTGGTGGTAAATTGTCCAAAAATATAACAAAACAAAGGGTGATCTGTCCCTTTAAGTAAAACAAAACATCAAAACAAAGCCTATCCCCATTAGGGGACTAACTAGAAAAAAGTTCAGTCTAACTACCTGGCTGGCTAGCTAACCTAGACCAGACCAACACTGTTCAGTAACGCCAGTTGGCTCCTCACCTGGGAGCTTTATTCCCCTCGGGACAACATAAATATGAGCAGCCTGTGTCTGTCTGTCAGCTCTCCTCTGTCCTCTCTCAGTGTTTGAGAAAGACAGCTGCCCCAGAGGCATTTCCTCTTCCTCTTTTTAAAAAGCAGATTAACTTACTCAATTAGGATCACCTGTGGACTGCTTAATCAGCTGGGTTAACTCCTCGTGTACTGGAAAGCAGGCATACTGCCACCTCCTACTAATGTATACAGAGTATATGACTGTCATATATCCCCCTCCCCAGCGTAACATTATCGAGTGGAGCGGCCAGTGCACCGAGACTGTGCACCCTAGAAAGTGCATCTGCATTACCGTGCAGTATGCCTGGCCGATACTGCATTGTGAAGTTGAAGAGTTGTAACGATAAAAACCAGCGGGTAACTCTAGTGTTATTTTCTTTGTTTCTATGCATCCACTGTTAGGGTGCATGGTCTGTAATGAGCGTAAACGACCTGCCTAATAGGTAATATTTGAAAGTGTCTGTTGCTCACTTAATGGTCAAACATTCTTTTTCTACTGTGGCATACCTTTGTTCGCGGGGACACAATTTGCGACATCATTACAAAACCATATTGATCCATCATGCTTAGGTACCAAGACAATAGGGCTGGACCATTGACTATGGGACTCCTCAATTACCCCTAGGTTTAGCATATTTTTTACCTCTGACTGATACGGAATGAATAACCTGAAACGAAAAAATTATTTAGACCAAAAGATAGGAAACATTTTCTTACATAAGAAATAAATAATTTGGAAGAGAGATTTGTTGATTAATTGGAAGAAAAGGGCTGTCTGAGAAGTGATATTCACAGGTCTTGACTGGGCACTATTATCACCATGCTATTGTATACTGTAGGTATGGCTTTATTAGGAGTGAATGCATACCAGATGATTTGGTAAGTTTGTGTGGAGACGTATTTCAGCATATATTGAAAATTATGTGACAAAAAGAAAAGAAAAGAGGTTGGGGCGCTCCCTATTTGTATAGGCTTGTGATGTTGCCTGTGTGGTAGTGTGTAACCAAAGAAAGGGTAGTGTGTACTTGCCCTTGTTGTTTTCTGCAGCTGGACCAGTAGAGAAGATAAAGCCCGGAATCTTCTTGTAGTTGCAGTGGAGGTGGAGGGTTGGTCAGCGCACGGGATTTTGCTCAAACGTAGAGATAAGAGGATAGGAAGATATGGAACACGGTATTAGTGTTTTAGTAATCGAACGGTACAATACAGCCAAAAGAACTTTGGAATTAAAAATGTATGAAAAATATATTTTTAAAATAGCTTAAAAATCTTTGGAATTAAAGAACCTTGGTAATTAAAAGTAAAAATATATAAATATATAAATATATGAAAAAATATATTTCTAAAATAGCTTAAAAATAGATTAGAAAATCCTTAAATAAAATCCTTAAATAAAATTTAAATGGAATTGTGTGTTTTTTTATGAACAGAAGCAGAATATGTGCTATATGTGGATGACTAACAGGGTGTGTTTACATAGCCTGTTGTTGGTCTGAGGTAAAAAGGGGATAATGGGGCTGGTTAGCAGAGTTTAATGTGCAGTCTTTCCTTCACGGAATGCTGCTAAAAACAATAACTTTCTCACCCTCCTGGTGGGGGCAGTACGTGAGTTGCTTCACTCCCGGGGGCCCAAATAGGAAGAAAAGGGCCGAACTCGGTGAGTGAGCAAAATAGAATTTATTAGGTACAGAAAACAAAGTCAAAATAACACTCACAGTACAGCTTTAAAACAGCCCAGCATCAGCCTGATCGTCCGGTGATATTCCTCTCACCAGTACAGCTCCCGTGGTCGCGTCCGACGGCGGGACCGGAAGAGGAGGTCTTACCGGATGTCAGCAGGCTGGCTGGGTCCTTCAATCAATGGGCTCCGGCAGGGAACAACTAGTTTCGCAATAATGCTTCGTCAGGTTCCTGCCGGATGCCCTATGTCTTCCCTCTTTATAGGCAAATACCTAATTGATGATTGGATTGGTCATCAATTGGTATTGGTACAATTAAATAATAAAATGTAAAAACGACCTTTATTGAGTGTTGGGTGTTGGACTAATGCCCAATAATATGAAAGACCAATAATGCTAAACTCTAAATACATACATAAATATGTTACAAGTAGTGACAATGTTATACACAGTAGATAATTATGCACACATGATCTCTATCAGTTCTATGAGAGGTGTAGGCAATTAGTAATCTACAGACATCTTTAAACAAATCTCTTAAAATTGGTAGCAGGTGGAGCACAATACATTGTGAAGTAAACCTCTAAGTAATTCCTTCAGCAAATTAATTTCATACCTAAAGTGGCCCTTGCACTTAGAACTTCTGTGATGTGTGACATTTAAACTAAATGCAAAAGAGCTCATGCTCAGATGGATGGATTTTAAGTGATTTAAGTGATTTTAAGTGATATATAAAAAAAATATAAAATAATAAAATAGGAATATAAAAATATGTTGTAAATAAAAATATTGTATAGATGAATATATGTGTAATTGGGGCTACCATATGGTATCGCTTATATGTTTAGACTATCTGTCCTGAAAAATATATATATATATATATATGGTGTATTACCCAGGTTTAGGTGATATATGTTAAAAAGTACCCCTGTGTGTTTCTTGACTCCCCCTTGTGGTTAGTTTGGAGAATGTCAATGGTGGCCGGAATAGAATTGGAGTAGAATTATTCCTACAAATGTGATAGTTCAGTAATTCAAACATAGTGATCAGTAATTTAATGATGTATGGAACTTGGATGTATTTTCAGTATGGTTCATTGGGGATTTGACCCCACGATCATATTAGGCCTTAGTTAAAAGCAGAGTGATAAGTTGGCTGTGCTATACAGAGGCAGATGGACCTCATGTACTTGTTTGCACATATGCGATCAGAGAGAGTACAGAATTATGCAATGTGAATAACAAATGTGGGTAAAGAGTATTGGTGTGTTACCCAGGCTTAGGTGAAATGTTAAAAAGTATTAAAAAGTATCTCAATAATTGAGAAATGTGGGGTACTGGAATTCTTAGTGTGTGTTTCTAGTATTTCATTGGGGATTTGTCCCCACGATCATATTGGCCCTCACTCAAAAGCAGTGTGATAAGTTAACTGTGCTACGCAGAGGCAGATAGATTTCATATACTCGTTGGTGCATATGTGAACATAGAGAACTTAAACATAGAGATTACAAAATAATATAATTGTGTACGGTTAAGCGAATGAAAGTGAATCATCCAATTGCGAAGTTACTGGTTCCAAATTCGGGAAGGGGATTGAGAGAAAGAAGAGAAGAAGGGAGAGAAGAAGAGAAACGTGATTAGTGTGTTAAATATACATGTTTCATTCAAGAAAAGCCCCAATGTCGATGTCAATGTTAAGTCCTTGGGGTGCTAGCGTCTTTAGTTTATAAATCCATAGTGTCTCCTTTCTTGCTAGTTTTGTAAGTCTATCTCCCCCTCTCCAAAGGGGAGGAATCTGTTCTATGGCTCTATATGTCAGGCCTGAGGGGTCCCCCTGATGCTGTAGTGAAAAATGTTTTGACACGCTGTGGGTCATAACCTGTCATCGGATGTTACCAATATGTTCCAATATACGAACCCTCAGTGGTCGGCTGGTGCGGCCGACATACTGTAGTCCACAGGGGCAGCTTAGTAAATAGACCACGTAGTCACTCTTGCAATTGATAAAGTGCTTTGTTTTAAATTGTTCGCCTGTTACATGTGATGAAAAGTCTATTTTGTCGTTTGACCCTTGTTTGCAAGCTTTGCAAGTACTGCACTTATAAAAACCTTTGGCTGTTGATAGCCAATTCTCGTCCCTTTTGGAGTTATCAGTTCTAAATAGGCTGGGTGCTAATTTATTCTTTATATTATCTGCTTTATTAAAGATGACCTTGGGTCTTTCTGGGAGGTAGTTTCTAAGGGTGTCATCTCCTTGTAGAAGGTGCCAGTGTTTATTAAGAATTTGTTGTATTTTGCCTGAATCCTGGCTGTATTGAGTTAAAAATGCGACGTTAATATTTTCTGTCGGTTGTTTTTGTGTTGTTTTTAGGATATCTCGGCGTTGTAGGAGACCTGTCTTCTTAATGGATTCATCTAGTGAGTTTTTGTTGAATCCTTTGTTAGTAAACCGATTTTTTAAAATGTCTGCTTGTTCTTTAAAAGTGTTACCGTCGCTGCAATTCCGCCTGATACGGCGGAATTGGCCTGGTGGTATGTTAGATAGCCATTTTTTGTGGTGGCAGCTTGTTCTCAGTAGGTAGTTGTTGCAGTCTACTTTCTTGAAAAATGTTTTGGTTTTGAGAGAACTGTTCTCGACATAGATGGTTAGATCTAAAAAATCTACAGAGATGGGATTTTTGCAGGCCGTAAATTTTAGATTGATTTCGTTGTCATTGATATATTCTAAGAACCGTTTTAGATCCTCCTCGCTACCTTTCCAGATGAAGAAGATATCATCTATATATCTCCGCCAAAGCGCCAGATCTGCGCTAAATTCATGTGTTGACCAGATTTTGTCCTGTTCCCAGGCGTCCATAAAAAGATTGGCGTAGCTTGGTGCAAATTTCGTGCCCATTGCGGTTCCGCATTTTTGTAGATAGTACTTTCCATCAAAGTTAAAAAGGTTATGTTTTAAAATAAAGTTAATACTCTCTAGAATAAAAGATTTCTGTTCTATAAGAACGTTTGGGTCACTGAAATACCATCCTCGTGGTTAATGGATGTGTATAGTGATGTTACATCACATGTGCATAGTATAAAATCTGGCTCCATGCTGTTTGTTCTATCAGATTGATAGTTTGTGTGGTGTCTCTGAGGTATGATTTCATCCCCACGACGTAAGGTTGTAGGGAAATGTCTATGTATTCTGACAGTCGTGAGGTGAGAGAGCCTATACCCGAAATGATCGGTCTTCCTGGTGGGTCTATCAGACTTTTGTGTATTTTGGGAAGGAAATAGAAAATCGGCATCACGGGGAATTTGACATTCAAGTATTCATATTCCTTGGTGTTTATTACCCCTATTTCTTTACCCTTGTCTAGGTGTTTTGAATATTCTGTACAGAAATTCTTATGGGGATTTATTCTTAGACTCTCATATGTAATAGCATCTGAGAGGATCCTGTCTGCTTCTTTTTTATAGTTGGTAGTATCCATGATCACTACGCCCCCCCCCCCCTTTTATCTGCTTGTTTGATGGTTATTGATTTATCATCCTCAAGTTTTTTGAGCGCAGTCTTTTCTTTAAGTGTTAGATTATGTTTTATTTTACTTCTTTTGCTATGGGTAATGAAAGGAAAATCCGTTATTTCCTCCCCTGGCTTCAGCACCGAGAGGAACCTTTCCCCTGCCAGGTACACTGAAGCCTTGTGACTGGATACTACACCATCTGCACCCGTTTGCAGCAGACTCCCCCGGAGAAGTTTTTCACGCCCTGCAACTGTTATCTCCGGTCTTCGGTGAACTTTTCAGGCCTGGGAGATTAACAAAATGAAACGTAACGCACGCCAGGTTTCAAATCCTTTGTCTCAATTTATTACTCATAGGGTAATGATTTTTATACAGAAGAAAAAAAGATATTGGTTAGAGGCGTAACATAGGCGTGTCCTGGGCGTATACTAGGTGTGTCTTGGGCGTAGCTTTGATTAGAGGCGTGATTTAGGGGCAGGACATATTAGTGGCGTGACTTTTGAGACGTGTCCCTTTTCAATACAAGCAATGTTCTGAATACATAGCTTATTCATTGTCTGTTATCAAAAGAGACCTTGAGTCTTAGCAACTTTATTTCATTATCTTGCTTCTTGCAGAGAACCATTCTATTATATTCTACTAAAACACCAGGAAATTGACCTCACAAAAGTATCTAGTAATATCCTGACCAGAAAGAAAGGAAATGCAATTTAGCAGAAACTGAGTGCATTTATGAATTATATTTCAGCAAAGGCTGACTACAGAATCTTAACTAGTTATGACCAGACAAAATGGAAGCTTAACATGAGTGCAGACTCTGGCCTGACATACTGGTCCTAACAATCCCTCCTTTTTGTTCTCTAAAAGAACAAATACCCTTACTAGGTACGCTTCTCTATGACTATGGCCTTATGGGGACCAATAGTATCATAGACTCTGTTCATGGCCACATATGAATTATTAGTTGCATACATGGCGTGAGATGAAACTGAAGGTTTCCTTGAGACAAATGAAAGCATTGCACACTTAGCACAGTGAAAAATAACAAAAATTGCTGCGATTATACTAATCACTACAATAAAACCATAGAAAATTGTCATACCTAATTCTCCGATCCAACTAGTGAGTCCTGACATCCAATTTAAGTTAAGGCCTGAGGATTCTTTACGCATCCTTGCCTGAATTTCCTGTAACTTATCCATATCTTTATGAATAGCGCCAGACTCATCTTCAATATAGGCACAGCACTTCTGTCCTACAAGTTTACAAACACCTCTTTGTGATGCTAGCAGATAATCAAGAGGCATTTTATCCTGTCATAATACTGTTCGGATCTGCTCTTGTTCATTAGTCAGACGGATAATAGCATCACTTGTCTGATTAAGAGCATCATCAATATTTACCATCAGCTCACTCAATTTAGAATAGAGATCCAGAACACCTAAACTATGTATAAAAACCCCAGCTGCAATGCGGGTTGGACTAAGGTCCTGGTCAGATCTTTTCGATTTCTCAGCTTCCCTTAGGGTAACGTGTCAGATACATAGAAAGTGGGAAGAATGAAACCCAGATAACAAAGGGCAGTGTGATTGCAGGGTACAATCTTAGTGGCCCACATGCCACACAACCAATATATATATATATATATATATATATATATATATATCATTAAATATTTCTATAGATTAGAAAATGGCTTACATCTCAATATGTCACATAATCTAAGGGTCAGCTATTTGTGAGAATTGGTGGGGGCTAATTTCTGCTAAGAGCGACTGCACAAACATTCTTCTTGCACACATCTTTTATACTGCATTTACTCAGAATGGCAAAACGGACCAAGATGGCTGCTATGGTCAAAATGGATGACTTGTGATCCTTTCCTTGTGGTTGACTCACTTCCCTTTGTGACCTCCCACCTTCCTCATATCCAGTCTTCTCAGTCCCCCATATCCTTAAGAGACAGTCTATTTAAAGAACAGAACAGTTAACCGTTTCATAGTCCTGATGGACCAAGATGTCCAAGTTGTGCATAACTTCATTCCTTTCTTTTCCGGCCATTATATCAGCCCAGTTGATTTCTTCTTTGGTCTCTTCTTCTGGGGGACTGGCGACATCATTACCGCAGAGAGGCATAGCGTCAGTGGGGGTTGCAACGCACTTCTGGATCAGAGTTTTGCTGTACTTTATACATAGAGAGCAATGAGTAGGACAAACACACACATTCAAAAACATTCGCTAGCTTCGCTCAAAGCAAATCAATCCAACCACCAAGTCCCCATGGTCCCTAAATCCTGGATAAATACACAACATTGCGCTTTAACTAGGGCTCATACATGCCCCTCCTTTTGAGGCTAAAATATAGTCCAGAGCTATTTTTATTCTGCGGGGTCATTCATTTAAACTAAACCTATTCTTGGTTAAGTGAGTAAATGTCTGTGGCTGTATGATTTAGGATATCCCTGTAAACCTGTCATACAGTAACTCAACTTCTACATTTGGGAATAAATTCCCTGAAACTTATTCTTCCCATAGACTACTTTTTAGCACTTGTGTATTGGGTGCATCTCTTCTGTTTCTATCTCTACCTGTGAGCAATTAACATAACCGTGTGTTTGACTGATAAAGCATTCTCCCACCGGGATATCATTCTGCAGGGAGATTCTATTAACCTAGAAATCCAAACAAAATAAACAAAGTTAAACAAATAATACCTTATACTATTTTGTCATCCTTTTTGGACGCCACTTACACAAACATAATGGAGCATACATTGTAAATGAAAAATAATAAAAACCTGTAAAAATAAAAAGTTCAAAGTTCGTGTGTTGAGGCCTGGACATTTTTGCCTATAACCTTTCTCCCTTGATTAGTGGTCAGAGAGTATTGTGTCCATCAAAACACTTATTTGCAGGTGCTATGTCTTTGTCTTTATTTGCTGTTTGTGCTTAGGCTGGCACCATTTTGACGTGCGTGATGTGTATCCATGATGATAAGAAATTTTTTACTGCAATGCTGGTGATGAGTAGTATTTAAATGGCCTTTTCATCTGGGATGAAGAGCATGCTTGCGTAGAAAATGCTTGACCATTAACCAGTCTTGCGTAGGTGCACTTTCAGCTTTAACCTGTGCCTAGAAAGACTCAAAAATATATATTAGTTGCATGCAATACTTATTAATTGTTTTATTACCAATAACATGGTTCTTAATTCGTTACTTTGAACTACTGATAGTCATAACTCATCCCATAAGTGTCTCATAGGGAGAGAATTTATACCTAGAAATAAATTCTTGTATTAATATGGTTACTACTATTATTAGCATCCACAATATTAAACAGAGATATTCCCTATTAACGCTCCTCAAATTTTAAACTAAGCAACCAATATGCACTTGACTTTGCTACAATCCAAGTTCCTAAAACATGGTACCTCAGCCTTTGCCAAACCAATTGCTTCCATAATCAATTCTATCCTGTCTGCAGGTCATATCCCTAAGACATGGAAAACTGCTAGAGTTGTCCTAATCTTCAAAAATGGGGACAAAAATACTGTCTCAAACTACAAATCAATCTCTCTTCTCCCAATACACACTTAGGGCCTCATGCAGTAAGCGTTGATAAGGGAAATATGGCCATGTTATAGCCAAAATTGGGTTTGAGATTCAGTAAGCGCCGATAAGTGCTTCATATCGCCAGGTTTCGGAGCCGATAATTTGGTTATGGCCAGTCGCCTGCCGATAAGCCTGTTTTCGACACTGATCGCCACTTTTTTAAATCGGCTGGATTCAACAAAAAAAAACAGCTTATCGGGGCTGATCGGCACTACGAAATTGAGATGTTATGGCCGATTTCTCCCGCCAACTAAAGTTGGCATTTTGGACGGGAGAACGATCGCTAAGGCTGCCGGAACGGCACTTAGAAAAAAAACATCTTCTGTACATCAATGGAAGTCAATGGAGCGGGGACGTATAACAGTATAGTACTGTTTACGTTTCATTGCTCACAATACAAGGGGGATTTGCATTACAGTGTGGGGGCATTCCCTGCATTGTGTCACAGCTGATGTGTCTTATTTGCATAACATTCGACTTTTACATGTTTTCAGCATTTGCGGGTCACATTACTCATCATGTGATGATGTGGCAAGGGAAAATACTATACTACACTCTTAAAGGAGAACCTCACATCATATCACACATTTTACTCAACTCAGCGTCAATTATTTACATGATGTCACACATGTCACACATGTCACACATACACAGTATATTCATCTTCCTTTACATTACACAATGCTTGTAATGTGACACGCATCTTTAAACGTTCATGTACATCTGTCTTCTCATGTTTACATATACTTTTGGGTCCTCCCTATTTTCATGACGTCACTTATTGGACGCTCAATCACATTGCATGTTTACATTGTAACCGTTGCATTACAAGCACTTCAACCTAACTTATACACACATGTACAGTAATTCATCATTGGGACACCTTGTAAACTCATTCTATACCAACTATCCTCCTTACACAAATGCATGCATATGCACACGACTATTCATTGTTGCCAACATGTCACAATAACATGGATAATTACACATGTTACACAAAACTTTTCCCACGTCAATCTCAGCCTTTTTGTCTCATTACATGACTGACTCTTGCGTTCACAAGTGTTACATGCATTGCACATGCAACTATTTATTTGCAAGCAATCTTTGTACAAAGCTTCACGTCACATCATTGCCAAATATCATCATTCCCTGCAGAATACACACAACAAATACTTAGAACAACAAGTGCACACAGCTTGCCACAGAAGTACTTTATTATGTTAATGTAACACCTTGCATTTTACTATGTCACCTGACATCATCACATACCTATTTAAAGGACGCACATTACCTGCTCATTCACAGCTACTCATTTCAAAATGTTGCGAATGTTTAGGAGACGCAGGAACATTCTTTTCTATGACATGCTTGATGAACAAGAGAATGATATAGGGCAAGGTAGGGACACACCGAGGGACAGTGACAGTGACGCGGATACGACAGGGACAGGGAGAGGGACAGGCCGAGGGACAGGTAGAGGGACAGGAGATCAGAGGAGAAGACAGAGGAGACAACTTGTGCCTCGTCCGCGTCTGTACAGGGAGAGAACCCTGTTAGATGGGATGAGTGAGGAGGAGATTGTAAGTCGCTATCGTTTGAGTTCAGCAGCAATCTTAGCTCTTTATGAGGAGATAAGGGGGGATTTAGATTTTTTCACAGCCAGAGGTCGTGCAGTACCTGGGCTTGTTAAAATGCTGTGCTCATTACATTATCTTGCTTCCGCGTCATACCAGACAACTGTGGGCATAGTGGGCGGGGTCTCGCAATCTACATTCTCGCGGGCCTTGACCCAGTTTCTCTATGCACTCAATAGACGCGCTAGGAATTATATTCATTTTCCTACAGAGGCAACAGAGTGGCTGGAAGTCAGGACTGGCTTTTATAATATAGCAGGGATACCATGTGTGCTGGGTGCAATCGATTGCACACATGTTGCTTTGATTGCACCTAGTCAGAGTGAGCATGTGTACCGCAATCGGAAGCACTACCATTCACTCAATGTACAGGTGGTATGTGATGCCACGATGAGGATAATGCATGTGGTACCCAAGTTCCCTGGTTCCAGTCACGATTCCTCTATCCTGAGGAACTCTTCAGTCTTCCATGCGTTCGAAGAGGGACATTTTGAACCTGGTTGGCTGCTGGGTGAGTACATATTTACATGTTCTAACACAAAACACATGTTGATTTAGGAATGTTGGCATTGTACAATTTGATCACTAATGTCAGCTTATGTGTGCTCCATTCATTATAGGTGACTCAGGATACGGAATTAGGCCGTGGCTCTTGACTCCGGTGCTAAACCCTCAAACTGAAGCAGAGGACAGGTACAATGCAGCCCATATATCTACAAGATCTGTTATAGAGAGGACATTTGGCCTACTCAAGACCAGGTTTAGGTGTCTGGACAGAACTGGTGGGGCTCTTCTATACAAGCCTCAAAAAGTGTCTGATATTATCCTTGCCTGTTGCATTTTGCACAATGTTGCACTCAGGCACAATGTACAGTCAGACCTAGCTGAGGCTTTGGTAGACGAGCATCCCACCCATGTAGCTGCTGAAAATGAACAAACAGCCAGTGGTGGCCAGACACGACAGAATCTCATCAATTCATTTTTTTCTTGTAAGTACAAACTCATATGTTCCTAGTACTACTTTTATAGTTTAATTATGTTATATTAACAATAATGTTTCTTTATATAACCTTCTGTTAGGACACAGATGAATATGGGTTGCACACCTTTCTTTTCTCTGCTGTGTGCACAAAGGGATGTGGCACCGGTATGTTATTGTTGCACAGGTTATATAATCCCTCTTCAATTGTACTTTAGTTGTGTGTATGTGAATACAACTGGGGTAACAAAGCAATAATATTTTAGCATTGTGTTATTCCTTATGCTAAGACAAAACACATATTATGCCCATAATCATTCATGCTTCTAGTATGCTTACATGCAATGTTATTGGTGCAGTGTAACATGTACATCCATATGATGTGTACACCAGGCTGATTTACATTTTGAATGTCATGAAATATACATGGTGTTGTACATTTAACACCAAATACACACTTTGCTGTGTTGTTTACGGTACTGAAGATGGCATGTCAATGTTTGCAATTTATATATTGTTCCTTTGCATTATAGGTATATCTCCAGTATGACTGATCATGGTATGTATATTTGCTGACATCTCTCATAAGATGTGGCTACCTCAATCTTCCTATAATTATTGGAACTAAAAACCCAACATATTGGTTTAAACACAAATGTTACATATATGTACTTTCTGTATCATGTATATGCATTTAGCTACTCTTGAGCTTTCATGTGCATTGTATTACAAAATGATTACTCACATTTCATCACATTTTATGTATGTTTCCTTATAATTTCCATTAATGTAATATAGAGGTGGTTAGAGAAAAGGGGATAACTGTACTTATTTGTTTACTTACGGGAGCACATTCATCACTAGCATAGACACACTTTTTAAGACAACTGTTTGTGTCTCTATCAATTGGTGTAGGATCCATGTATAACACCGACAAATGATAACACCAGCTTTATTATGGTAGCTTATATCATCATATTGACTATACTATGTATTTCTAAACGATTAATAAACACAGTAAACTATAGTTAGTTAGGTTAATGAAATATACACAGAAACGTACTTCATAACATGATGGTGATGTCATATTCAGAACATCATGCATTGGAGGGGACCATAACATCTGGCCAGTAACATTATTTGCTACAGTCCCAAACCATTTTATCTACATACCCATGTAACAAGAGATTTTAAAAATAAATGGCTACTTGGTTGTAAGTGTCCTTTACATTGGGAGAAGGAGTGGCTCACTGAGTAAAGACACACACTGGCACTGATAGTTTGAAGCAGGGGAGTCTGGTTCAATTCCCGGTGTGGGCTCCTTGTGACCTTGGCCAAGTCACTTTATCTCCCTGTGCCTCATGCGGCAAAAAAACATTTGTACGTTCCACGGGCCAGGGACCTCAGGCTGAAACATGTGTCTGTAAATCGCTGCGTACAACTAGCAGCCCTATACATGAACATGCTCATATTATTATTATTATTGTTACATAGTTTCGACAGTCATACGTTCCATTACATATTAGAATACACAAATGTGTTAGCAGAGTGGGAATGGTTGTTATATATAAAACACACCATGTCATAAAATGTTAGTAGTCATTAAAGAACACTCAATAAAAATTCATGAGGCACTCTTTTGCAACATCATTATGTTAATTAAGTGCTTATGCAATATAGGCATAAGGGTATCACATTTTTAATTGTTTGTTAATAAGCGCTGCAAGCAATATAAAATTAGTTCCATATGTAGTATAGTAGTCGGTGGCTCCTCCTCACAATCATCTCATATAAAGGTAGACTCTTCTGAAATCATACATTGATCCGATTGTATCTTCCCCGACATCTCTGAAATACAGCAAACACATGATGGTCAAAGATGGCACCTTACTAGATATGCATCCGTGACAACGCGTTACGCAGCTCTATATGATTGTGTAGATACACACGTCACTCACTTATATGTTAGAAGTAAAACTGTTCATCAGTATGTAATGTTTCTTTAAATTTGTAGCAGGCATAACTATGTATAAGAAGTGAACGTTGCCTGTATACTGAAAGATGTGCGCGCACATCTTTGTGTGCGCACGCACTTCACGCTTGGCTCCACTAACTGTTAGCGCATGCGCAAAACAAAGCGTACGTTGTGCGTTCAATACATGTTGAAAATACCAGTAAACATAACATCTTTATTTCAAATACAATGAAGACGAAACTACATTCGTTCTAAACGAGTACATCTGTATTCTTTTTAAACAGACGTGTTTGAACAGAAAGCAAATGCAATACGTGTGACGTCATGTTAAGCCAGCGTGAAACGCACGCTAACACTCCTCCCACTCAATTAACATTCGGCTAACGCCCAGGGTACGCCTACAAACACTGAGCCGCACGCATCACACACTGCAGTTACCGTTACTATAACAAAACATGACAGCCAATAGGCTTTGAGGCGCGCACGTCGCTTGGGGGCGGGACTTACATCACTAATCCTTTTTAAGGACGCCTTGGCCCATGACAAGGGTCCCACGTCATACGTGGTGGACCCGGTTTTCAATGTTGTAGATGTTGCATGATAACAAAACAGGTATGTGTTAGAGTAATGGAAAAATGTTGCTAATATGTTTAAAGGGATAGGAAAGTACGTATATTTATTCCGTCAGCAATGTGTACTACTCTTTCAGGTCCTACTATATTGTATTAGGAAACAATTTGTTTGTGATCGCTACATGTTATGCAGTCTGCAATGTTACGCTGTATCCACGCATTGAAAGTGAAAATGGTGGTTACAAAAAAAAAAAAAATTTAAACGCAGAGTCAACGCATAACGATTGTTATATTTACCATTCTTCTAGAATTAACTCTTCGCCTGGCTGCAACTGGTCGCTCCAGAAATGCAAGCCATTTTCATCCACGCTTAACCCAACCGCTGAATCCAGTATGGCACATATCTCCTCCAGGATGCGCTCATAGGAATCGCCACTGCTTTCTTCAAATAATTGGTCGGGAGGTAGGTTCATTTCTTCCGGTTCCCATTCCAATGCAATTTCAGCTGAAAGGCTTGGTACATAATCATAGTACTTTTGTTCTTGTACAATGTGGGTTTCAGGAATGGAGGCTGCAGATATTGCAGCACGTATCGATTCAAACGGATCAGTAGTAGCGGATACATTGCTATTGCCATTAGGAATAAATATGCCTTTCACGACAATATAAGTGCCGTCTTTCAGGATAAATTGTTTTTCCGGGGCAATCTTCCAGAAACCATAGGTGTGTTGTAGCTTATCCTGGTCACGTTCAAAAAAGTCATTACTTGATAAAGTGAATCTTATTGAGGAATTAAAATTCCGTGCATGCTTACGGTCTTGGTAATAAGGATATTTTGCTCGAATGAAATCATCGATTTGGCGTGTGCTTGCTTTCTGTCCGCGACTGTTCAAGATGGCTTCACAGATCATGTACTTATACCCTAAAAGGGGATTAATATTGTTAACGAATTCATCAGCCATGTCTGAGTAGCACAAAAGCTGTGTGCAGGTCTGTGTTATTTGCTCATCAAAATGAATGTGCTGAATGGCTAACAAACTCCTGTTTTTCCTTGTCAAGGTCAACAAAACTAACTACTTTGACTCCTTATTTCAAACGCCAATTGGATTTGTTTGTCTAATTGGGTTAACAGTTGTGGTTCGTGATATGGGACTGTGGGAGAAACATTTCTCCTTCTTTTATCTCGTTTGTGAAAAACATCCCTAGACTGTGAATGCGTTCACATAGTGTTTTTTTGAAAACTAACAAAGACCAGTGTGTGAAAATATTTCTTAGCCAGGCATATCAGTAAAAACACACCTGCAAAAAGAAATGTTTTTTCCCCGCTTACATTTCTGTGTGTATGTGAAAGTCTGGTTAACTCCCTGTCTGCATGAGTTTAAATACGTGTGTATATATATATATATATATATATATATATATATATATATATATATATATAAATATATCTCTTATAAAAATATATATATATTTATATATAATATTTTATTTTTTTTTATATTGCAGGAGTACACACAACATTGATGGCATTAAGTATACCTTGTATGAAACCTATTTAAATGGTGAGAAACATGATTGAATTAAGTAATAAACATTTGTTTAAGCACAATACTGTTAGAGTCTCATACTTAGGATATTTCTCAAACATTAGGCCTGTATTATTAAAATAGTGTTTTCACATGGAAGCATGAAGTGTATTAGTTTGTGTATACCAGTTTATATAGTACTATATATATATATATATATATATATATATATATATATATATATATATATATATATATATACTCACACTCACACTCACACTCACTCAGTGTGTGTGTGTGTGTATATATATTATTATACATTCTGAGATGTTATAGAAATGAACACACAACTGATTAAAGGACAAAATTACAATGGCCAAGCAAGGCAAAGGTAAGTAATAATTTACACATAATCCTGCTGTACACGTACAAGAAAGATGTTTGCACTTACTTAGGTGTTTTAATAATTGCATGTGACTAATATGCATATGCAATTCTTACATCAATTAACACACCCAAATGCAATGTTTTGCTGCAAAGTCAATGGCAGCTTCTCTAAACTTAGCAACTGGCTCCTGGTGGACCATTACTGAACAGACGATTACAACATAAATATTTATAACACAATTAATTATGAGTGTTAACATTTCCAAAACTTCACGTGTACAAGAACATAGTTGAAAGTTTGGAAACAACACAGTCTTCAGCATACATACAATAGTAATTAGATAATCTGAAGTCAACAAAACAAGGCCAAAGACATATTTTCTGAATTATAACATTTATTTTTTTTGTTCCTTTTGCGAGCGAGTAACAGGCCTGCTTGTTGTCTCTTGAATTTTCCTTTTTCTTTTGCCACCAACTTTAGGCACAACAGAGCCACTTTGAGTGGCCTCTGGCACTTCACGGGCAGGGCTTGTGGCCAGTGACTGTTCACCTACGGGGCTTGTGGCCAGTGACTCACCTACAGGGCTTGTGGCCAGTGACTCACCTACAGGGCTTTTGGGCAGTGATTCACCTACAGGGCTTTTGGGCAGCGATTCACCTACAGGGCTTTTGGGCAGCGATTCACCTACAGGGCTTTTGGGCAGCGACTCACCTACAGGGCTTTTGGGCAGCGATTCACCTACAGGGCTTTTGGGCAGCGACTCACCTACAGGGCTTTTGGGTAGTGACTGTTCACGGACAGGGCTTGTGCCCAGTGACACATGTGAGCAAGTTGGTAGACACTGCACAAGTGATGGTTGGTCTGTTTCATGTGTGTCTTGTTTTGTTTTTGTCGCCTCCTTTGTAGGTGTCTGCTGCTGAATTTGTACAGATGGCAGCGGTAGGATGTCATCAGGAACCTGCACAGCAATGTCTGCTACTTGACCGGTAACATTTGGGCCTGGTGAATGAATATCAGATGAATGTGGTGAAAACTGACCTGCATGAACAGATCCTGGCTGGGAGGTGTTGAATTGTGGTACATTAGTCATTCTCCAGTAATTAGCTTGTGTTTGCTGAACAACTAATGCTTCGAATGAGGTGTTGATTTTTTGCAACTGTTTAGGCACTTCAATGAAGACTCTGTGGAGATGTGCCAATTGTGATACTGTTTCTTCCTGCAGTCCAATCATCCTTTCCAGCACTGTCATCATGTCTGAATGGCGACGATTTTCTGCGTCCACTATTTTTCCCTCTGAAGCTACAATTGCATCGTATGTGGAAGTTGATGGACGATTTGGCGGTACAACAGTTTCTATTGGCACCTCTTCATGGTCACATGATTGTATTTCAGTCTCTTCTGTGGCGTCATCCTCATCATACTCATCATCCTCATCACCATGATGTTCTAAAAAGAAATGTACACATTATTAAATGGCATGTTAATGTATGCTGTGTTACTATGTAATTGTACTGTGTCCTAAGTAACACCTAACATGTTAGCATACGTTTTATAACCTCATTAAAAACTACCTTGACTTACGAATAATGTTTGGACTCAGTATGAAATATGAATGAATGAAAAGTTGCTCTAAACTCAGAAGTCCTACATGATAATTAACATCACTAACACAATACATGTTGCCTTACACTTAATTTTCACTGACAATAAGTAATCCTATTTAAAGAAGATGTGCAAAACAAATAATGCACATGACAACATAACATATAGAAGAGCACATATTATATGGCCAGCAAATGATACACTCACCTTCTAGTAGTGTTGAGCTGGCTGACCCAGGTGAAGACACTTGTTCCATCTCAGGTGACACATGTCCTCCAGGGGCAACTATATATAACAATAACATAAGTTTTACATTTACATGTGTAAATATTGAACAAACACTTATTGTATGTTCTGTATTTATGATTAACTAACAACATCAGTTCCTTAACCGAAAATGTGTGTGAAAGTGAACATAAATAGTTGTAATAACACTGTACATGCCTGTGTACTTAGAATTTTTGAGTTCCCTAACATACAACATACTATGTTTCTGCAGTAATGCGTGAGGATAAATAGATTAAATGAGTACATAAAAATCATATGTTGTGTAGTGATATCAGTATCATAATGTACATAACTATCATGAGATGACCATTCACAATGGTTATCATGAAGGTGGTCATATTGCAAAAAGTGTTGTTTTTGGTAGAGGATATGTGTGGTACATTAATCGAAGATGTGGCACACCTGAATGTGGCTGTGACTCAACAAGACAACACATGCAGTGTGTGATAATGTGTCTTTCATAGTAGTTCAACTATAGATATGAGTGAACTAATGTGTGACGTACGCTTTGATAAGTAATGAGTTGTTGGGGCATTTAGTAGCTAGAGTTAAGCTTTCAAATGAGTGTGATTAACTTCAGTTGTGCTATTCAGGTTGTAAGAAAGGTATTCCCTTCCCCAAAAAGCCTAATCAGCCACACCTTTCAATGACTTGAAACAGGTGCAAATGGTGTGAACTAAGTTGACCGTGAAATGAGGCTGTAATTAGTGTGTGTGCTGAACCCCACCCCCTCTGTTGAAGTGTATGCTGTGATGAGATATTAATTGCAGCTGCTTTAACACAATGGTAGATGAGCTAAGTAGTCATCTGCAGTGTTTAAGTTATGAAAACAATGACATAACATATGATACGTGTGCCTCATTATGCTGTCTGTATATGACATAAAGCAAAAATGGACCTTTTCATAAGCAACTATAGATGTGTTAGTGCCAGTGATGTTTGTAGGCCGTTACATGCAATTTCTTTGATGCATGCTTAAAATAGGCAGTAATGTCATGTTTGTCGGAGTAAAATCAATAAAATACACAATAATATGATACATATTTCTGTTCTGTACCTGTAGCTACTAATAATTTCTCATGAACATGTGTTACACATGTGTACTACCCTGTTGTTCCCCATCTTCGCCCACCATCAATTGCTTCCACTGCAGCTATGCATTTTGGGAATTCACATGTAAATGAGCACGCAATGGCACGTGCTATATTAGTTACTGCTTTTAGTAGGACTACTACATATATGTCTATTTTGAGATATATATATACAGAATCAGACATATACATATATAGATGCAGGTATGCTTATATTGTGAAGACAGTATAAAAAGCAGTGTAAATATGCAAAATAACTGTAAGCAACGACACGCCTAGTACAGTAATATTTATCACCTGCTGGAAATTGTGACGGATAAATTCCAATGTCACGGTCACCAGCCAAGCCTTCCACGACGACGGTAAGTAATTTTGGCCGAAGCAGCTCCTCCAATGGAGTCAATATGAGACGTTGTGGTGTGGGCCCACCTCCAGTGCCAGTAGCATGCACGCGTTGGTCTTGTATTTTCTTTTTCAATTTGGACCTAATATCATCAAATCTTTTCCGACAATGATACTTGTCCCTGACACTATTCCCACAGGCATTGACACCAATGACTATTGTGTCCCACATTTCTTTTTTGCTTGCTGCACTTGTCCGCCCTTGAAAAACATATAAAAGATATGAGGTAAATTAATAATAATATAAGCACCAGTTTCCTACACTGCTAGCTGTTCCAAGAGATAGCAAACATGCTGTTTTATGTGTAATATGTGCAGCACATGAGCATTCACTACTAAACCTATACATGTAAGCAAGGTTGCATTCATATTGTATGCAGTTCTGGCAAATTGACCGCCTGTGTTTATTTGTCCTTGTAAGGCATGATAAAAAGCTGTGTTTCCACACTAATGAACATAGAAAGATATTGTGTACCCATATTTGCATATGAACAAAACTCAGATGACCTAGGATCACATGTATTTGAATAATAAATGTAAAGTTACACTTACCTACTAAATGTCCATAGAGACTGTCATAGTGCTCCAGAATGCCAGTGACAAGAGCCCTATTTTCCTGGTCATTGAAGCGAGGATTACGTGGCTTCTCCACACGTTTTTTCCGAGCAGGTTTAGGGTCAGAGCTTGGCTGGTGCTGACTGGACTCTCCTTCTTCCAATGGAAGAGCCTCCAAAAGCTGGCCACCAGCAAGCACGCCACCACCAGACACCCCATCAGCAACTGCGCCACCAGCAGCACTCCCAGCACCAGCACTCCCACTCCTAGCACCAGCACTCACACTCCTAGCACCAGCACTCACACTCCTAGCACCAGCACTCACACTCCTAGCACCAGCACTCCCACTCCCAGCAACAGCACTCCCACTCCCAGCAACAGCACTCCCACTCCCAGCAACAGCACTCCCACTCCCAGCAACAGCACTCCCACTCCCAGCAACAGCACTCCCACTCCCAGCAACAGCACTCCCACTCCCAGCAACAGCACTCCCACTCCCAGCAACAGCACTCCCACTCCCAGCAACACCACTCGGTGCACCAGCAACATCACTCCCCTGAACAGTACGTTCACTCCGACGCGTACTCCCACGAGTAGCACTCCCACTCCCACCAGCATCACTCTTCCCACGCTTTGCGGGCATACTTCCAGCACTCACAAAAAACAGACAAGAAATGTACAGGCAATCACACGAAACACTTCCACATATAAAACAAGACAAAGATGTAAACAAAACAACAAAGGACAAAGCTCACCCAATACACAACAAGTCTCTCAGTCAATATGCAAATCTTCAATCGTCCAGCTCTGTGCGTCTCTCTCTCTCTCTCACTCCCAACAACACAGAGAATGATTAGCAGTACACGTTGCCTTTAAATATGGCGCGCAATCAAAAACATGCTTGTTTCGCCTGATTCAGCAAGATTTGTGATTGTGCAACCTAACAGCACCCCGCCACGCACGCCGATACACCTGTGTGTGATCGGCTCATCATCGTGAGAGTGGGCGGATTTGTTTTCTGGTTGATTTTGAATGTATTCGGCACTTACTGCATACGGAGAGCGAAAAACGCCAATAACATGACTAATCGATAAGCTTGCCGATTTCACATAATCGTCGCTTACTGCATGAGGCCCTTACTCTCATTCATACCTAACTGCCATCTGCCATTTTCTCTGATGCAAATGGTGTCAACCTTTTAGTCATTTAATACTAACTAACCTTAAAACTCGCCCCACAAGTCAAGCATCCCAACAGCCTGCACTCATGGCTATTGTCCCACACCCACAGTCACTCCTGGCTTTCACTTCAAACACTCCACTGTAACTATTCTGCTAAAAAAAATATGAAATGCCCTGTATATAATATATACCCTGTTCACTTATGCAATTACACTTGCAATAATATATCCCCTGTCCTTTAACTCTATTTCCAGGACATACCCAAAAACAAATAAATGGTTACAAAATTATAAATTTGGCAGATATTATATATCCCTCAACATAGGGACGGCTTGCTACCTGCTTTGCTGTGACATCTGCAAAGGTATTATTATTATTTACCAGGGGCCTGTCAGCTCTTGGAGTTAACATTGTTATAATACATTCAATAACCTATGTATGTGTCTCCCCTCTTTTGTTCATATATTATCTATATATGTGAACAAAAATACAAAAATACAAAAATAAAAATTATGAAAACAGGTTGCTTTGATATATAGCAAAATTAAACTGGTAAATAGATTTGTATGTGTTGTGACTATAAAAATATTTACTGCTTGTGTTAAAAGAAAAAGCCTGCAGTAGGTCTTTTAACAACTGTGGCATTTACAATATAAGAAAAAAAAAAATCCTGAAATCCTGAACAAAAGATTTCCTTTTAAAATAGACAAATAATTTTGAACTCTTTGCAAAGTGCTGAGCACACGGCCAGCATTCACTTTAAAAGACACTCTGACTTTAAAAATAAAAAAATAATAATTTTCAAAGCGCTTTTTTTTCTTTTTTTCTGGGAAAACAGCCAGAAACCTCAAAAGTACAGATAGCAGACAATGGGTTTCACTGTCTAATTCATATTAACTGCTGGATTAATCCTCACACAGGGGATTGTAACATTAGTTTAATGTTAAATATGAAGCTTTCCACGCTGTCCTAAAACTGCATTTTGTATGGTCTTTCAAAAATTAAATAACGGTAATATTTTAAATTACTTATAAACACCAAGTCTATGCCTACAAGAGCATGCAACATTCTTTCATTCATTCACCTGAATGCCTTCTGCAAGAAATCTCATATTCCTGCAAACTTCCATCAATACAATTTCTATCCCGTTTTAACTATGCCCTCTTTTAAGCTAAACAAAATATCTTCAAACATGCAACAGTTATACCATGACTAAATAAACTGCAAGCTTGACCCTACCTGTCTTGTATGGCTGCTACACTGCTTATTTAACGGAGACAATTCTCGCTAAAATAACTGACCTCCATGCTGCTAAAGGCAGATATCATCACACTCCGCTCACACCACGGACACCCTCCTTTTGAAGCGCTATGTACATTGATGGCGTTATATACATATATAATGCAATATATTAATTCAAACAGTGCTTATGAGCTCTTACCAGCATTTTAAACAAAAACATCTTAATCCTGTAGAAATAAAATTGAAATGTGTTATCTTACTGCTTTACGGAAAAGAAGACAGTTCTACATTACCTTGTTCTCATGATTAAACTGCTTAAGCACAGCTAGTTAATTTTAATGTGAATGCTTCGCATTCTTTAAACTGTAAGAGAGAGGCTGTGCCCCTCCTTTTATTAAGATAGAAATACCACAAACAAAAAGAAATGTGTCCGGTTTAAAAAGTATCCGCCTGGCCAGGACGAATAAACCTTTCAAACTTTAACCAGGGACCGAGCTGAATATACTCCCCTTCCGTTGTGAGGAATTTCTCCCTTATTCGGTGTACACCTTTTTTTTTTTTTTTAAAACCTTTTAAAATTTAGATTTCATCATGAGCAACTAATATTCATATTTTTTGTACAGATGTTAATAAGCATGACCATACAGTGTCTCACACAAGAAATCATTCAGGAGAAAATTCATCAGGGTTCCAAACAAACTCTACATAAAGTAGCGGTGTTTTTTTTTTTTTTTTTTTTTTTTACAGAGACTTTCACTCTGAGCCCCCACGGGCAAAGCAGCACTTCCCTGCTTCTCACTGATAGTGGCACACTCTCTGCCAATGACCAAAACCACCACAATTAAAACAGACACCATTATTCTGCCGAGAACAACCTTCTGCTTATTCGACAAAATGGGTAATGACTAGCTGTCTGAGCAACAAATTCCTCAGGAATCAGACCAGATTTACACTCGCATTTAAAAATTGTACATTCCTAGGCTTCCGTCCAGAGTCATTCTTACTCATGCAAGCACCCATTAGTGGCTTAAAGAAAAACAGCTTAATTATGACAAATAATTGCAATATTTATACTTACACAATATACAATGGTCGTTCAGCTAGATCAGAGATAACAGTCCAGTCGTGCACAGAATTTACTGGACTCTTACCAAAAATTCTGTTTAAAAGGGCCTATCCCAATTCTTCAGTCACAATTTAGGTCTATTAAATTCCCAGAGGGGGTGAAGCATCATATATAAAAATTTACATATATACTCACAACCTCTGTGAACTTCCCACTTCTAGACGCCAAAACTGAAAGGAAAATCCGTTATTTCCTCCCCTGGCTTCAGCACAGAGAGGAACCTTTCCCCTGCCAGGTACACTGAAGCCTTGTGACTGGATACTACACCATCTGCACCCGTTTGCAGCAGACTCCCCCGGAGAAGTTTTTCACGCCCTGCAACTGTTATCTCCGGTCTTCGGTGAACTTTTCAGGCCTGGGAGACGAACAAAATGAAACGTAACGCACGCCAGGTTTCAAATCCTTTGTCTCAATTTATTACTCATAGGGTAATGATTTTTATACAGAAGAAAAAAAGATATTGGTTAGAGGCGTAACATAGGCGTGTCCTGGGCGCATACTAGGTGTGTCTTGGGCGTAGCTTTGATTAGAGGCGTGATTTAGGGGCAGGACATATTAGTGGCGTGACTTTTGAGACGTGTCCCTTTTCAATACAAGCAATGTTCTGAATACATAGCTTATTCATTGTCTGTTATCAAAAGAGAACTTGAGTCTTTGCAACTTTATTTCATTATCTTGCTTCTTGCAGAGAACCATTCTATTATATTCTACTAAAACACCAGGAAATTGACCTCACAAAAGTATCTAGTAATATCCTGACCAGAAAGAAAGGAAATGCAATTTAGCAGAAACTGAGTGCATTTATGAATTATATTTCAGCAAAGGCTGACTACAGAATCTTAACTAGTTATGACCAGACAAAATGGAAGCTTAACATGAGTGCAGACTCTGGCCTGACATACTGGTCCTAACAGGTAAGTTTTTCGAAGTCTTCTTCTATTTTCTGGTGAAATGTCTCGATATTATGGCTCTTAGCCCAGCTTTGATAGAATTTAGATTTTTCTTTGAGAGTTGTGTGTTTGAATGTGTTTTCATCTATTGTTGTAGGTGTACTGTTACTTGTGATTTCCCTACTTTGTGCGTCTTTGGATAGGAAGAATTTTTTTAGGGCATCCGGCAGGAACCTGACGAAGCATTATTGCGAAACTAGTTGTTCCCTGCCGGAGCCCATTGATTGAAGGACCCAGCCAGCCTGCTGACATCCGGTAAGACCTCCTCTTCCGGTCCCGCCGTCGGACGCGACCACGGGAGCTGTACTGGTGAGAGGAATATCACTGGACGATCAGGCTGATGCTGGGCTGTTTTAAAGCTGTACTGTGAGTGTTATTTTGACTTTGTTTTCTGTACCTAATAAATTCTATTTTGCTCACTCACCGAGTTCGGCCCTTTTCTTCCTATTTGGGCCCCCGGGAGAGAAGCAACTCACGTACTGCCCCCACCAGGAGGGTGAGAAAGTTATTGTTTTTAGCAGCATTCCGTGAAGGAAAGACTGCACATTAAACTCTGCTAACCAGCCCCATTATCCCCTTTTTACCTCAGACCAACAACAGGCTATGTAAACACACCCTGTTAGTCATCCACATATAGCACATATTCTGCTTCTGTTCATAAAAAAACACACAATTCCATTTAAATTTTATTTAAGGATTTTATTTAAGGATTTTCTAATCTATTTTTAAGCTATTTTAGAAATATATTTTTTCATATATTTATATATTTATATATTTTTACTTTTAATTACCAAGGTTCTTTAATTCCAAAGATTTTTAAGCTATTTTAAAAATATATTTTTCATACATTTTTAATTCCAAAGTTCTTTTGGCTGTATTGTACCGTTCGATTACTAAAACACTAATACCGTGTTCCATATCTTCCTATCCTCTTATCTCTACGTTTGAGCAAAATCCCGTGCGCTGACCAACCCTCCACCTCCACTGCAACTACAAGAAGATTCCGGGCTTTATCTTCTCTACTGGTCCAGCTGCAGAAAACAACAAGGGCAAGTACACACTACCCTTTCTTTGGTTACACACTACCACACAGGCAACATCACAAGCCTATACAAATAGGGAGCGCCCCAACCTCTTTTCTTTTCTTTTTGTCACATAATTTTCAATATATGCTGAAATACGTCTCCACACAAACTTACCAAATCATCTGGTATGCATTCACTCCTAATAAAGCCATACCTACAGTATACAATAGCATGGTGATAATAGTGCCCAGTCAAGACCTGTGAATATCACTTCTCAGACAGCCCTTTTCTTCCAATTAATCAACAAATCTCTCTTCCAAATTATTTATTTCTTATGTAAGAAAATGTTTCCTATCTTTTGGTTTAAATAATTTTTTCGTTTCAGGTTATTCATTCCGTATCAGTCAGAGGTAAAAAATATGCTAAACCTAGGGGTAATTGAGGAGTCCCATAGTCAATGGTCCAGCCCTATTGTCTTGGTACCTAAGCATGATGGATCAATACGGTTTTGTAATGATGTCGCAAATTTTGTCCCCGCGAACAAAGGTATGCCACAGTAGAAAAAGAATGTTTGACCATAAAGTGAGCAACAGACACTTTCAAATATTACCTATTAGGCAGGTCGTTTACGCTCATTACAGACCATGCACCCTAACAGTGGATGCATAGAAACAAAGAAAATAACACTAGAGTTACCCGCTGGTTTTTATCGTTACAACCCTTCAACTTCACAATGCAGTATCGGCCAGGCATACTGCACGGTAATGCAGATGCACTTTCTAGGGTGCACAGTCTCGGTGCACTGGCCGCTCCACTCGATAATGTTACGCTGGGGAGGGGGATATATGACAGTCATATACTCTGTATACATTAGTAGGAGGTGGCAGTATGCCTGCTTTCCAGTACATACATTTTTAATTCCAAATTTCTTTTGGCTGTATTGTACCGTTCGATTACTAAAACACTAATACCGTGTTCCATATCTTCCTATCCTCTTATCTCTACGTTTGAGCAAAATCCCGTGCGCTGACCAACCCTCCACCTCCACTATATTGAAAATTAGAAACGTGAAAGACCATCAGAAACAGTGATTAAATTAGCAGCAACTAAGTTACAATTCATTTGGCATTTGTGGAATAGAGAGCGCCAACTCAATGTCTACATTAAGAGCATGATGTTTGGGAGCTGGATCTTGCATTACTTATCATTTATGAAACAGCAATTTAAATAGAAGTGTTGCTAATAATTTGGTGAGAACGGTTCTGGGGACTATTTATTGGACATCCTGGCAGTACTAAAAATAGCTGTTTAGCCAAAATGAAGAGATGCATTTGTGTCGACTTAAGGGTTATTAGAAGAGGGATCCTTGCAGAACAGTGAGCAGCAATTTAAGAACTTATGGAAGTTGGCCTACATAGTTAGATCTGATTTAACTGATGCATCAATGTTGATTAACTGATCTGAAGCATTTCAAGAAGTCAGAGTAAATACAAAATAACTGAATGGCTTTGTGAAGTTAACATCAGGAAAAAAAAGTTAATGGAGAATAGAAGTGTCAAGAATCTCTTTAGGAAAATGACGGCTGGATTGCATGGACTTTGTTTGGGGATAATTAGGCTTTCATGGTCATTATGCATAAGACGATTCCGAAAAACTCTACAGGGTTATCTGGACCTATGGCCTTTTGCACGGGGCAAAGGTGGAGGAGTAAGAATGTAAAGGTGTTTGCTATGTCACCCAGCAAAACCAGGAATGTGTTGCTAAAATAAATACCATTATTGATGCTTCAATGTTGTAAAGATAATTATTTAGATGTACCGGTAGTAGTGTATTGATACTGGGCATGGACTTTCAATGAAGAGCTGAGAGGATAATCCGTCCATTCTTGTGAAATGTCCTTGTTGCTGTACCCATTGGTCTGACCTATCAAGAAGAGAATGGAGGGCAGTACAAGGGTCTGATAATTAATCATTTAGACAATTGCTGTATGGAAGGCAGAGAGGCTTTTTGGACATTTGTACTGTATGTGATTGCTGTGATAGATTGAACACCTGTGTGGAAACCTTAAGAAAATCCAGTTATAGGAAAGTGCACTAAACCTTGGGAAAGGCTTTTGCTATTATAAAGATGTTAATGGAAGATTGCTGTTTTAGTCAATTGTCAGGGAATAGACATTTATAGCAAACTCTGCTATAACAAATGGAATAGACACAAAGAAGTAGACAGGAACTAGACAACATCCGTAGGCATTGCAATTGCAAAATAGTTCTGCTAATCTTATCCACTTGAGGATTGTCACCTTGAGAATTAAAGATGGCGCATGAGAAGGGAAGGAAGGTTGAGTGAATTTGAGAAAAAAAAGGTTTAAGAGTAGCAAACTAAAAGAAGGAGCCACATATCTAGAAAGCAGGGGCTTTATGATAAGTAAAGTGATGGCAGTCTAATTTGATGTTCAGATGAGATACTGTGGTAGTAGCAGCTGAGAATGATCGATGGTAGTCATAGAATAAGTCACCACATATCTATTGCCAAGAATAAGATCCATAAGGTTGTATAGATATTGATCAAATTATATCTGTATAAACTGAGGCATGGCCAAACGTGGGGATTATTAACTTCTTAGAAAGCCGGGGCTTCTTAAGCTTTGTGGATGATGGAAATATCACGAAAGGATACTATTCTATTCAATCTATTTCTGACCTGCAATACTATATATATAGTTTATATCTAACAGCAGATGTAACATTTTACTTGACTCTTAAAACAGTCACATAAATGTGATTACAATTGGTTAGTTTTAGTAGTGAGGCATAATTTATATTTTTTAAACTTGGTTATCAAATAATTGAATGTCTGGCCAATCACCCCAAAGTGAAAACATTGATGTACTAAAAGAGTTCAAGTTATTTAGTTTATTGCTAACTTTTGTATTCTAACAGAGATACAAGTATTTGTTCATATTCAATATTATGCACTAAAAAATCAGAACATTGGGCACATGGGGCCTTCACAGAACATCTTGCTAATTGCTAATAAGATATCATTACTAAGTTTTAACTGCCTCTGGAATTAAGTGTTATGAAGATTTTGTCTTTGCTTAAAATAATGATTTCTTTCTGTTAACATCTTGGATTTTAATTTCTGCTGCGTTTCACCTTAATTAATATACAATGGAAGCTATAGTATTTTATGCAAAGAAACTAATTGCCTTGCATTTCTAAAAGTTTTGTGTTGTGTACTGAAAACCTATTTTAAGCTGATATATACAGTAATGAAATAAGGCCATGTTACTGTCAGGTACTCTGATGTGTATTCTACAGTATGATGCACAAGTGGTGTTCATGGTTGGGAACTCCTAAATAATTATGCATTTAAAACTCTTGTGGTCATATTGTTTTTCCACGCTTGTAGCTCAAGCTGTGTGTTCGATTTTTCTTGTATATTACAGTACCAATATTTTCTATCAAATATGCTATAAAACATCAGAAGGAATCAAAAGCAGATTAATTTTGCCAATTTCGATACATGCTGTGTTGTCTTGATACTTTGGGGTTATTTACTAAACATCACAAATGGCTTTTTTTTTTTAGACAAAATGGGTGCATGTAGAACTCAATGTCAATTGCACTTGTGTGTATCTATGCACAAACCTCAAATTTTCACCATCTGCGCCACCTGCGTAAAAAAAATAATGTTTTCTTTTGATTTGGCACACAGAAATGAACTGCACTTGGCATATGGATGTTAATGGTATGTATTAATGTATTATATTTCTAAGTGCCACTAGTGAAGGAGTGGCAAAATCGTCCACCAAGTTCAACTTGGCATAAAATCTACAATGACTGTTAATAGAGTTAGGGCAGAATGAAGTTGCCATTAATCAACCAAAACATGTATTTGAAGCCGTATTGATGTTTCATTATATAAGTTAAGAGCATTTATTATTTTCCCATGATGGTTATCTATACTACTGTATAATTCAGAAAGTTTGTCTTTTTCTCCGGATATTCAAATACACATGCTTAATACTACAGCCACCAAACTTGGAAGGATTACTTTATGTATCAAAATAAGGCAAACTGCCATGGTTTGGATCCTCTCAAGCCTTCCAAATGGTGTGCATTCTATGAGTTATTACAGCCACTGTAAGTCAGCCACTGTGTGTTGTACCTGGTAGGTTACATATCTGGCATGTTATATCATACTGGTGACATCATAAGGAGAGTTAGATTGCTATAAAGTTTACAACACAAAGGAGAAGTGGTCACTACTCAGCGGTTCATATAGAATGTTTCACGTACTAGAGGGGTGCAATCAGGGAAGAAGGATACTGTACATTTACGAGAGAAAGATTCCATTATGATGCACTCTACCTCTACTAATAATCAAAATAATAAAATGTTATTAGATCAAAAATACACAAAACATATAATAATTTAAACCTAATTCAGCGTTGGTATGCCACATAGTAAATCTTTTCCAATTAATTTGGAAATACGAGTTGCCTATTCCCTATCAATAAATTAGCCTGTATCAATGTGCTAAGCAAGTAAACAAAGCTGATATATTGTAGCCAGTGAACAGATACGTATCCTCTATGGGTGTCTATTGTTCATATTCAGTGCCCATTTGTGCAGTCTGAAATTAAATTCCACCATTATCTGTAGAATGTATGCAATATTATCTAGTAGATATAGAAGTATTTGACATGCACATTCATCCTCATGGTGTAATGCTTACTCCTATTGAGCCAATGTTTAAATAGGGTGAATGTCTACCTCATATATTATACTTATAGAAGTATTTGACATCCACATTCAACAGCCACATGATGACCCCTCTCTCCCTTGCGCTGCCCGCTGTCTCTCTATAACTTCTTCTTATGGCATTCAACAGTGGACTGCAGCCAGCACCCACAAAGATGGCCATTACCTAAACCTGGTTTTCACTAAAAACTTTTTTCACTCTGATTTTTCCATTTTCCCCTTTCGTCTCTCTGACCATCACCTCGTGTCATTTTCTCTCTCTCGCTTCTCCATCTCCATCTACGCCTTGTTTCTGCAGAAACCTGTGCTCTATTAACCTACCAGCCTTGGATTCCACTTTACGCTCTTTCCTCTCCTCTCCTCTCTCAGCTGCTACAGACCCTGACAACCTGGTCAGGAACTAAAACCCTGCCTTATCATCCTCTCTTGATCTACATGCTTTCTCTCTGCCATCCACGCCCCTTCTAACCCCAGACCCTGGCTAAATTCCCACACACGCATGCAGCATTCCTCCACTCGTTCCTCTAAACAACTCTGGAGGAAATCTCACACTCTCACAGACTTCCTTCACTACAAATGTATGCTATTCTGTTTCAACTCTGCCCTCTCTCAAGCTAAACAAGCCAACTTTTTTCACTAATCAACACGCACAAATCTAACCTACACCAACTTATCTCTGTCTTTGATGCTCTACTCAAGCCACCCTCAGCTGCCTCTTCTTTTCCTCCATCTCAACTCAGGACTTTGCTGACTATTTTAAGGAAAAAGTGGAATCCATATGTTAGAACATCCCCTCTGTTTCCTCCTCCCATCCTCAACCGCTTCCTAACTCTCCTCCTGCCTTCCTTGGCTCTTTTTCTGCTGTCTCAAAGGAGGAGGTGTCACTGATTATCTCCTCTTCTCCCTCTACCATTTACCCTCTTGACCCCATTCCCTCCCATCTCCTAAAACCTTTTGCTCTCACTATTACCCCTACGCTCACACAAATTTTTAACTCCTCTCTACTCTATTAACTTTCCATCCTCCTTCAAACATGCAACAGTTATACCATTACTCAAAAACAGCAAGCTTGACCCTACCTGTCTTTCTAACTATCACAGAGCATGAGGAGCTGGCACTCCACAGAGCAGGAGGAGCAGAGGACATAGGGTTTGCTCATTTCATTAACTGTCGAGATATCTGATATCTGTATACGAACTTTGTCCTGTTTATAGCTTATGACCTATAGCTTTTTTCAGCAGAGTGTGGGAATACCTGTTAGTGGGGAGGGAAGGCTTAGGGAAGTACCTCTGGGACCCTTTGGGACCAGTGGGAATGGGCCAGATGAAGAGGTTACCCCTCGAAACGTCGCCCACTAGTTTGCTTTCCTTTTTCCATATTGTGGTTTTTCCTTTTGTTTCATGTGTTTTTTTTCCCCTTCTCCTTATGTTATGACTTTTCACATGGTGACATTCATTTTCTCATTGACACATTGGCTATTGTTGCTATAATTTCAGTTTATTGCTAGTGTCATTAGAATTGTTCAATTTCACAACACTTGTATTCTTCAGTGTCTTTAGCTGTGAGACAGAGAGTGCTGGTACTGCTTTAGGTTTGTTTAACACATGTAGTGTCGTTTTAAAATACAATTGATGTTTGTTGATTTTATTATTATATTGTGTGATGAAAGGGGTATCGATGGACTTTTTTCTTACTGATTTCATACTTGGAGTTAGAATGAAGGTTCTTGTTAGAGACCTAATTCTATTTAAGGCCTCTTCTATGTTTGCCTCACCATACTTCCTCTCTCTAATTTAACGGTGAGAATGTTTGATTGTTGTATGAAAACATTATCTTTTGTGCAATTTCGTTTGAGCCGTCGGTATTGACCGATCGGTATGTTTTTAATCCAATTTCTTTGATGGCAACTAATTGGTAAAATAAAATTGTTGCTATCATCATCTTTAAAGTAATTCCTGGTCTTGGTTCTGTTGTTCCATATATATATATATATATATATATATATATATATATATATATATATATATATATATATATATATATATATATATATATATATATAAAGCAGAAAATAGCCGTGTTAGTCCAGTTGCGATAGTGAAGAATAAATGAGTTCTTCAATATTAGGTGATACCTTTTTTATTTTGGACTAACAATTTATGTCAAAGGACAAGCTTTCGAGAGTTCTCCTCTCTTCTTCAGGTCAGCAATACTGATATACAAAGGATTCAATGGCTTCAGTGTAGAGAGAGGAAAAAAAAACAACAGATATGTACTGTAGATAAGGTAGGGTGTTAAAAGTGTTTGAAGCCATATATATATATATATATATATATATATATATATATATATATATATATATATATATATATAGTCAAATCAAGAAAATTAATCTCATATAATGTATGCCTCAATGACTAGCTAGTGATATTATTTGTATCCACCTATTTTTTGGCATCACTTCATAAACTCATGGTGATGTAGCACTCTTTTCACTCTTTTCACTATTTGCACTACACTACTCAAATGCCCAAATTCATTTGGAACTATTAAGTTTCAAATATAAGGACTATAATAGTTATTACTATATTCACTCTGACAAATGTTTGCATTTCTGTGGCTTTAAGTGTTTATTGGGAGGACTAATGGCACAACAGTCCCACTGTAATACTTACGAATTCAGTGGATTATATTCTGTTATGGTGGTACTGTGAGATTGTTGTTTAATATTAAATATGTATCAATATGTTGCCAAATATGAATGAATACCAGAGAGGTGTATAATAGTAGTGGTTACTGATTGACCAATATAAGGTGTATCTTAAATCCTATTGAGTAAGCGAAACAGGAGTTCACTAATATAACTCTGTCTATGCTTTAAGGCCAAAAGGTATGGACTAGTTACACCTTAATATTGGGTGTTACTATCAAGCTAACACTACTGTACCACGATGTTGTCCATAATAGTACTAAAACTATAACTGCTATCTCGTGAAGTAGGGGGTCCCTGCAGCTGTAATCAATTTTGTTCAGCTCAGAAGAACCCCTGCTCCGAAACACTAGTATCAAACACCTCCCCATCCCCCAAAGAAAAAATCATTACCTTAGCGGATAGCTGCTAAGGTAATGAAGCTGCTTACATTTTATTTTTATTCATAGTGTACATAAACATAAAGAGCATTCACAGATACACTTAAGTGAAAAAATAGACATCCTTTAGTATGCTAATAGACTACTTTTGAAAAGTAGTTATAAATGTAGTCAACTAACTATCCCCCAAGAAATAAAAACACAAAACTTTCGAAAGCCCTACGGTGTAATTGGAAGTCAGCCCACTGGTGTACCAAGCCTCAGCAGTCCCACTAACAACTAGAGACTCTTCGGCACGCCAGAGTTAGTTTCTCTGGGGAACCGGTTTTTGAGGCGGGCTACTATCCACGGGTCCTGCGAGAAGCCGCAACCCGGAAGGAAGAACAACGTGGTGCCGATCCAGGCAGCCCCAGCGTGCGGGTCTACCTCGTAAGCCTCTGCACCATCTCTCTATGCCCAGGACACCACCAGGACTGTCGCCTCTGCACTGTTCTATTGGACGTACTTACCCCTATATGTAAGTTTTTATTGTTATTATTACTTTGTTTTTATTAAATCTTGACCCTTGGAGCGCTTTTGTGTTTTATTTCCTGCTGTTACCCGGCGTTTGGAGTCATCCTGCGATGGGACCTGTGGAGGAGGGGTGCCTTCACATCGCATCAGCTGCAAGAGGGAAGAGTTAATCTACTCCAAGATCCTGTTAGGAAGCAAGAGCGCGGTTTGACTTTATCATTTATGGTAACTATCCCCCAACCCTGAGTTACTGATGAAAAAAGGCTGTGGAGCCTTAACTACAGTATTAACTACATTGAAATGTTCCGGTCACATGGGCCATGACCTGGGAGATTTAAATTTGCAGGAGATAGCGGCCCCAGATACGGAGGTCTGGACCTCAAGAAGCAGATGATCCTTGGACCTGAAATTAATGTGGTTTAGTTCTGGAGACCCCCTGTTCAATCATATGTACTAAAAAAAAAAACACAGCACCATCGCCTGTAAGAGCTGTGCAGAGAAAGGGGCCGCTTCCTTCTGCTCTCGCTTAGAAGATATTCCAGACTGGTGTAGCCCAGTAGCATTAACGCAGTGGGAATCCCATTCAGAAGAAGGGACCCCGCTGTGTTAAACCTGATGGGAAATTAGTGAACTTGCTTTTGGGCATGTGGAAACTGTGGTTGGGCATTGGTCTCCATTGAGCTGCAGTTTCCTTGAGGATAAAGAAATCATAAAACATACAGGACCCCTATAAGCTCATATTGAACCCCCAAAATAACCACAACATAAATATATATATGCGTATAAGTGTCAAAGAGGAGTGCTACTGAGCATGGCAATATATATTTAAAACCAGAGACAGACCATGAAACACAGACCTTGAGACGTGGTCTGCTTTGGAGGGGCTCAAGGGCTTACAACACTTTGGTCAAAGAGTTAAACTAAAAGACCATTTTATTCAAAAGATATATATATATATATATACACTGGCGGCACACTTTATTCTTAGCTGGCTTGTGCCACAAGCCGGGAGGTGTCCCGGCTTGCTCGTTTATTTCCCTCGGCGTTCCGCGCGTCATCGATGCGCGGTCACGCTTCATCGGGAGCGTGCGCGCATGGCGCGCATGCCCAGAGCTCCCCGAGGGAGCCCTTGTGTCCCGCGATGTGGGGGATTGCAGTGGGGGGCTCCGGGGGACCCGGCGGACCCGGAGAGGGGAGGGGGAAGCCCTGATCTTAGGACAGATCCTCCGAGGCTCCGGCGAGCGCCCGGGACACCTCGGCGCGTGCCCGGTTACTGTCGCGGCCGAGACCGGGCAAAGGTAAGAATAAACTCGGCCGCGACAGTATATATATATATATATATATATATATATACTGATATATATATATATATATATATATATATATATATATATATATATTTAGGCACTGTACCGTGTATTAGTGTCTTTGGATGTAGCACTGAGCTCTGTCTGTGTTTCATGTTCTGTATCTTGTTTTAAAAGGATAAAGAAATCATACATCTTTGTCCATCTACAGTATAAGTAAATCTACCCCATATGCAGTGTTAGAAAGCAGTGATTTTACTCAACAAAATAGTGAAAGTTTATTATAGAAGAGACCAGCAATACTGTATGTTCCAGTCCCCTCATGCAGCAAAGGGTCTTCCAATGGCTCTTGTAACATGTATATATGTATGTCTTTATTTATATAGCGCCATGAATGTGCACAGCGCTTTACTGCAGTAATACCATTGACAATCATGTAAATAACAAATAATGCAAATAACACATAATGGAAAGAAGTGCTTCAGACAAAGTAACATTTAGGAAAAGTAGTCCCTGCTCAGAAGAGCTTACAATCTAATTGGTAGGTAAGAAGAATGTACAGAGACAGTAGGAGGGTGTTCTGGTAAGTACGTCTGCTAGGGGCCATGGTTTATGTATGAGGTGTGAATTATCAGCCATGGAGCTTCTCATATGCTTCGTTAAGCAGGTGTGGTTTAAGGTGGATCTTAAAGGTGGATATAGAGGGTGTTACTCTGATATTGAGAGGAAGGGCAATCCAGAGGTGTGGAGCACTCCGTGAGAAAGGTTTAAGGCAGGAGACGGCTTTGATTACAGAAGCGCTTCAGGGAGAAGATATCCCTGAACTCAAGATTCGGGATGGTGTTTAGTGAGAAATTATGGCTTAGCTGTAAGGAGAAGCAGAAGAGTTTAAAGCTTTGAAAGTGGGGAGGAGAATTGAGTGTGTGATACAAGATTTCTTTTGGAGAGAGTTCATTTTTCCTTTCAAATTTTCGGATAAATTAGAACACCACCACCAAGAAAAAAGGCAAATATTGTGAACTTGAAAGGGTGTAAATTAGATTGAAGTTCCAACATGTACAAACTGGGATGTATATTAATGAGACTTCAGGAGCAAAATAATCCAATGAAGGATTCTTTCCAGATGCCAACATTTGGAGAAACACAAAAGTTAGAGTCAATGTGCTATGTACTATTACATTTTCAAAGCATAGGATAAAACAAAATATGATCTGTGTGATATTAATTTTGGGAAAGCTATTTTGGTTATCAGAAAACACATATACAGTAGTTAGGCAGGTGATGCTTTGTAGCACATACTTCTACAGATTGTTTCTCACTTCTCAAAGGCATTTTTAATTGGGAAGGCACCATTACGATTTAATCTGTTGCATATCTGAATGTATATTTTGGAAAAGTATTCTGTCTGCAGGGCTTTTTTTTTTTTTTATAACTTGTATTTTATTATACATAAATGCATGATATACATAAAAAAAAAGACATCAGGTGCATATTTAGCATATCATATACAATAACAAAAGCATAATAAACTCACGTAGTTTTTCGAGCCCTACTTAACCACGTGAGTGGGAATCGTCATGTGTAAGGTACTGGGGTAAATAATAATAAAAAAAAAAAAAAAAAAAAAAGGGGGGGGTGGGGGGGGAGGAGGTAAAGGAGGGGGTGGGGGGAGAGGAGAGAGGGAAGGTGTATCCAAGGATAATAATACATCTGCCTCCGGGGAACACCTGGACAGCGTGAGGACTATGTATCAACTAGTGAGGCCTTTCGGTAGAATAAGTGATTGGGCGTAAGGAGTATAAGGTTCTAGGTGTGGGGTAGGTTCTTATGTCCCCAAAGGAGAACGCATTTATTACTATTATAGCCAAATTGTGTTACGCTCCACCCCAGGGATGTCTGTTTGGGCAAGCCAGGGGGCCCAAACTTTTAGATAATTGTCGCCAGTGTCATTAACTAAGCTCGTTAACTTTTCCATCTGGCAGATAAACCAAATACGATTCCGAATCTTTGGGATAATTGGAATATCGGGGCGTTTCCATAGTGCTGCGATCTCGCACCGCGTAGCTAGAGCAAAATGTGCAATTAGTTTATTGTGTGATTTTGATAGGCCCTTTAGGGGTCTGTTCATGAGAAACAGCCACGGGTCTGGGGGAATAGTGAGATCAAATATTCTCTGAATCCAATTTCTGATCTTTTCCCATAGTGGGTATATCAGCGGGCAAGACCACAGCATATGTAACAGGTCAGCTGTTCCTCCACACTGTTTAGGGCACAATGGGGAGGACCCTGGTACAAACTTAGATAATTTGAGTGGGGTGAGGTACCATCTCATAAGAACTTTATATGCGTTCTCCTTCAGTGTGGTGCATATAGAACTTTTTGCGGCTCCTAGGAATATAGCATTCCACTCTTCGTCGTCCAGGGTCTCCCCTAGGTCTCTTTCCCATTGGGTACGAAATGTAGGTGATTGGTGCTTTGAGATTGCAGGCTCGACTACCTCTCTGTATATCGTAGATATGAGTCCCTTAGTGTCGGTTTCTGCCCGACAGAGCTTTTCAAAATTCGTTAATGGGGGGTATGGGGCAAATTTATTATAAAATGATCTGAGCTGGAGGTATTTATGGAATTCAGCGTGGGGAATGTCTTTTTCTAGTCTGAGATGGTCAAAAGATTTACATTTTAGATCATGACCCTCCAGATCTTTGAGTCTAGTATAGCTTTTTTGTTTCCAAATTGAGTGATTATGACCAATAAGACCCGGCGCAAAGCTAGGATTATTCCAAATGGGTGACATCAGGGAATTTGCTGAAGTAAGTGAGTTTTTTAATTTTGATGCTTCCCAAACAGATAAGGAGTTAGTCATTGAGGTAAGCGGTAGAATAGTGTTTTTCCTTGATGTTTTAGGTAGCCAAATCAAATTGTTAAGCTCTAAAGGGGAGCAAGCCGCATGTTCGAGCTCTACCCATCTTTTTAATTTGGGGTCGGAATGCCATTGTATGACCTGGCTTAATTGAGCCGCTTTAAAATATGACAACAGGCAGGGTACCGCTAGGCCACCCGCTAAGGTAGGTCTCTTCATCGATAATTTATTTACTCTCGGTTTTTTACCTCCCCAGATAAAATTAGATATTCCAGACTGAAGTGAGAGTATGTCCTTCAGTTTGAGTGGCACAGGTAATGTCTGGAAGAGGTATAGGATACGGGGAAGTAGATTCATCTTAACGCTGTGAATCCTTCCAATCCAAGAAATCTTCTTGGAAGACCATCTGATTAGGTCTTGTTTTAGAGTCCAGATCAGTTTGGGATAATTTGCTTTATAGATGCTTTTTGCATCTTTGGTGATATAGGTCCCCAGATATTTTATCGAGTTCTTTTGCCAGTTAAAATTGAAATTTAGTTTCAGTAATTTCTCTGTATGTCTAGGGAGGTTGATATTCAGAGCTTCAGATTTGGATTGGTTAATCTTGAAACCTGAGACCTTGGAGAATTTATCTAGTAGGTCAAACAGGTTAGGTAATGACGTAAGGGGTTTGGAGATGATTAATAGGATATCATCAGCATACAGGGCCGCTTTATGTGATTGGGAGTAAACGTTTAACCCTGAGATATCCGGGCTATCTCGAATTCGTGCCGCGAGGGGTTCAATACATAGGGCGAACAGGAGGGGAGATAAAGGGCATCCCTGTCTTGTGCCACTCTGGATTTGAAATGGGACCGAGGGGAAGCCCTGATGTATGACCCTGGCGGTTGGGCCTGAGTATAGTGACATAATCGCTCTACTCACCCGATTTCCGAAGCCAAATGCCGCGAGCGTCTCTTTTAAGTATGGCCAGTCTATCCTATCAAAAGCTTTTTCTGCATCCAGACTTAATAACATGCTTTGTGTGTTATTTTTGTTAGCCAATTCCAACAGATCAATAAATCGTCGGGTGTTATCCGCTGCCTGCCTCCCCTTAACAAAACCGACCTGATCTGGGTGTATTAGTCTGGGTAGGATATGACTTAATCTGTTGGCCAATAATTTTGCATATATTTTGATATCGGTATTAATTAGAGATATTGGCCTATAGCTTTTACAATTTAGCGGATCCTTGCCAGGTTTATGTATAAGTGATATAGACGCCCGCAGCATGTCCCCAGGGATAGGGGCTCCTGCTAAGATAGCATTAAACATTTGGAGCAGCCTCGGAGCAAGTGATTCGGAAAATTTCTTATAGTAAAGCCCCGAAAAGCCATCAGGGCCTGGTGCCTTTGATGGCTTAAGCTCCTTGATGGCCTGCGACACTTCTTCCAATGTGAAGTCAGCGCCCATAGCTTCTCTGTCTAGCTCTGTCAATCTCTCCAGTTTTGAGCTGGCTAAGAAATCTCTCAGTGCGCTGCTCGTGTTTTTATTGTGTGCCACCTTCTTACCGTCGTATAGGGAGCCATAGAATGAACCGAATTCTTCCACTATTTTTTTAGGGTTGGCCGTAAGTACACCCGATTTTAAGCGTATAGCTTGGATGTTAAACTTAGATTGCCTATCCTTCAGTGCGCGCGCCAGCATCGTATCCGGCCTGTTAGCTTTTTCATAAAACTTCCTCTTAGACCAACATAGGGAGTTATCCGCCCGGGAAGTCAATAACATATTTAATTCAATTTTTGTATCTTTAAGTTCCTGTGTCGTAAGTGGATCGGGATTGATCTTATGACTCGCTGAGAGGGAATGCAATTTGGATTGGAGCGTCCGAATTTTGGAATCCCTCACTCGTTTTCTTTTAGCAGTGAGATTAATTATTATGCCCCTTAGCGTTGCTTTATGAGCCTCCCATAAAGTCATATGGGATTCCACAGAGCCTGTGTTTATCTCAAAGAATTGAGTTATTTCTTGACCTATCTTTTCGCAGGTTTCGGGTATTTTAAGAATAGATTCATTAAGTTTCCAGTTTGCGCCTGGTCTACTGGTCTGAATATTGTTGCACCTGAGCTCAATTGGTGCATGGTCAGACCATGAAATATCATGGATCATTGTTTGAGTGACCTTAGGAACCAAGTGGCACGAAACAAAGAGATAATCGATTCTGCTGTATGAGGTATGTGGGTGGGAATAGAAAGTGTAGTCCCTTGTCGTAGGGTGGAGCTCCCTCCATATATCTACTAGTTGAGTATCTTTTAGGGCACTGTGTAGGGAGTTTTGAGCTTTCTTGTTATCGGAATCACTTCCACCTGATCTGTCTAGTGAAGATTGCAGTGTGATATTGAAATCTCCTGCTAATATAATATATCCCTTAGCTACCGAGGCCAATAAGCGGAAGAATTTGTCAAAGAAGGACGCATCCTGTGTACATGGGGCGTAGAGGGAGGCCAATGTGATGGGCTGTTCATGTATGGTTCCTGTTAAAATGATATACTGACCCTCTACGTCTTTTTTGGTTGTCTGTAGCACGAATGGGATTGAGTTACTAAATAAGATGGCTACTCCTCGTTTTTTGACTGATGCTGATGCTGTGTAAAATTGGGAGAAGCCCTTATCTAGGAATTTAGGGGAGTTACTATTACTAAAGTGTGTTTCCTGTAGGAATAACACATCTGCTTGTTTTCTCTTGTAATCCGTAAAGGCAAGCTTCCTTTTGATTGGGCTATTAAAGCCCTTCACATTGTGAGAGATTAATGTTAACGCCATGCTTTACGGTGCAAGAAATTATATGTGTAGTGAACTGTATGCTTACTTGTGATATCATGTCTGAGGTTTCCTTCGGTTGTGTCCATGTCCATCCCGTTGGCAAGATGTTCTGGGTGGGATCCATACGTCCTAGAGAGGGGGGGGTAGGGGAGAGGGTAGGGAAAGGTAGACAAAACAGGGAAAGCGACAAGCGGGCTAAAACGGGAACGGGAAAATAATAATAAAAAGGAAGAAAATGTGAAAAGGTATGAACAAAAAACAAGGGCGTATCTCGGGAGCCCCCGAGAGTAGCCCTTGCGCCCAGAGGGTGGGTCATCTGACTCCATCTTAAAGATGGACCAGTCTCCTGTGTTGGAGACATCCCACCCTGGGTCTTGGTATCGGTCCCTTAAATCTGGGGACCGAAAAAGGGGACACATGCGCGAGGGAGGGTACTTCCCCCGGCACTTTTTGTAAAGGAAATGCATATTTTGTAGACTTGACAGTAAACGTGACAGTGATCATAACATAGTGCAACTGATAGCGACAAGTGATTCCTATTTGTAACGTAAACAGTGATGTTAACATTAATAATAACGGGAATAATTGATGGAATAACAGTGACCGTAGGCCGAATAGCCTATATGTTTGTGTACTTATCTAAAGTGAACAGCATCTGAACAACTTTTAACAAACTTTCTTATCCGAATTGAAATAGGTATATATGTATCTGTATACTATCTGCATAAACATTCATGACAGATATGATAATTAAAATAAACAATGTATTTTAGCCGATTAGGTTGTTGTCAGCTATATGTGGTATAATGAAGTACCGGATTAAATATATTGACCTTATCAATAACTGAGTTGACCTATCTGGGCTCAATAACCTATGTACCAAAGCATATGCATACAAAACGTACGGTAATTATAACACGTAGAAAGAGAATACCCGAGGTGTATTGCATATATCTCTTATATACCCTATCCTTCATGTAGATATATACCAACCCACCTGTACCGCATGAATGTGTTGGTGCTGGAGTGTCTCTGATATTGATATGACAATTATGCCGTGATATAGAATATCCTTTTATAGCCTATCTTTGCCACCCAAACTGACGTAAGGTGGGTATCATATTAATACCCTATAGACCCTGTCTAACAATAGATTTATATATATATACATATACATATATATACATACATACACATACACACACACACACATACATACATATATACACACACACATACATACACATACATATACATATAACACATTATGACATGAATATTATAACAATATCTTATATAACATGTATTACCTATATTATATTACAGGTGTCAGGTATACTTTGTATTAGGGGTGCATGCATAGTAGTACATAGACTGACCATATCTAATCTTACTTAACCAGAAGTTGCTCAGCTGCATGGGACTGTATAGGTCTAACTCATTGCTTATGTTGTTCCTAATCCTTGTGTCACTCTAAGTGGGGCAGCGCTTATTAAGGGGTTAATCTTTATTGGACATTGGGGATCTCATGGGGAACAGGGGCATGTTTGGGGAGATCAACGGGGGATGAACACACTCCCCTCAGCTGCTCCGGGTGAGTGGACCGAGATCCCAGAGTGGGGAGAGGGACCCGGTCTCCGAGCCTCCCCCTCCGCCTCTCATGGCTTCTGGGGCAATGCCGAGGCTGTCTCCTGCTCTGGGATCGCAGCCACTCTGACGTCATCAATGTGCGGCTGAAGTCTCGCGCGAAGACGGTGCCTGCCGATGACGTCACCTCCTTCGCGCCAAAATCATTGAGGTTCCCGCTCTGCTCAGGGGAGGACCGGGTCAATATGGCTGCCGCGCAAAGTTAGCATGCGGATCCGATCCAGGCAAAAACCGGTAGCTGACAGGATGGGTATGTCGAGGAGACAGCCGGCACTGAGGAGACAGCAGGTATGGACTGGGGTTCACTCCGGGAGATATTTATGGTTGTAGACTTGTATTGCGAGTGTTCAGTTGGGGCCTGAAGCTTTAGGTGCTGCATACTGTTTAGCGTGGGTGGCCCCTGCTTTGTTCCATGAGGGAGAAGGGGGGTTGGTGTTAGCGGATGGGGGGTGTGCTGGACTATGAATGGCTCCAGTGACACCAAGTTTGATAAGGAAGCCCTCTCCGTCCTCTGGATTTTTTAATGTATGAGCAACACCATTTTTAATTGAAAGGAGGGCACAGGGAAACAGCCATCTATATCTGATGCTGTGCTCACGGAGAACTTTTGTTATAGGAGCCAGAGCCTTTCTTTTGATCAGGGTAGCAGGGGCCAAGTCCTGAAATATCTGAAGCTTGACCCCCTCGAACTCCAGTGTCCTAGCTTCCCGGGCAATCCTGCACACCTCCTCCTTGGTGCGGAAATGGTGAAATCTTGCCACTATGTCCCTAGGGGGGTCACCAACCTGAGGTTTTCTACGTAGAGCTCTATGGCAGCGGTCCAGCAGTATCTCAGAGTCTGGCTTATCTGGAAAAAGGTGTTCCAGCCACCTATTGGTAAAGTCCTCAGGATCATTTATATTTTCAGGGACCCCCCGCAGCCTGATGTTGCAACGCCGGTCGCGGTTTTCCGCGTCCTCCGCCTTGTCCTCTAAGAACCTGACTCTGTCATTCAATGCAGTGACTTGGTCGTGAGTTTGAGCTAGGACAGTAGTTGTCTCATCCATTTTGGTTTCAATGGAGTCAGTCCGCTCCCCGAGAGCATCAAGGTCTTTTCTAAGCGCCCAAAGTTCTGTCATAAAGAATTTCTTCATATCTGTGCAGAATGCTTTAAGGTCTTTGCGCCGGACTATCTCTTCATCCCCCTCCTCCTCTATGAGAGGATCCACAACAGGGGCCTTGTCTGATGTCTGCATAGGGATCTCCTTATTTTCGGCTGGGGGTGCTCCATTTTTCTTGAAATAAGTAGTTACCGGTTGGCTTTTGGACCGAGCTGTTTTGCTAATCGGCATCTCTGGTTGTTTATAAATGATGTGCTGTGTAGCGATCAGGTAGAATCACACTTTTGTCGCTTGTAATTCCGTTAATAGTGCCGGTGGGAGAGGAGCTCTGGAATCAAGTCTCCATTCCCTCCAACAGCCAGCAGGTGTCCGTCTGCAGGGCTTTTAACTATTTCAAACCAAAAACTACATTCTGGTATTCAGACAGGAAAGATTTTTATTGCAAAATGTCAATGATTTTTTCAGTACTTGAATAAAATCAACTAACAGCACCAGGCAACTAAATAAAAATAGAAACATAAAAAGGAACAAGCATTACAGTACAAAACTCCAACCTGACTACAATTTGTACTGTAGTTCTAATATCCCTATGATTACATATCCTTTGTGTGCTTCTAAAAGCAAAACAGTTCTATATGCTTTTACTTTGTTTCCTTTTTAACCTTGTAATTATGTTAGATTAGAATTGTAATACATTATGTACAAATACTTGGTTTTACATTATTTTGTTGACACTTTTGATGACTTTCTAATGATGTTTTTATGAGATCTCTGTATTTACAATAATATTTTTTTTTCATCAAAGTAAAGCTACAGTATATTCATATTATAATTAAAATAGTGTATACATAGACTAATGCATTTTCTTATGACTTTTTCCAGAGATTTCACCAAGGATTAATTTCCAGTTCCAAACATAAACATCTTTATACTAGTAATATGATTTCAATAATGTACATTTATGTTTTTTTCATCGTCTGGCCATTTATCTATGAGCTTTTTTATCTAAACAATTTCTTTATTGTGACATTGAAAGGAAAATGAATGGAGACAGTGATTCATTAAGTGTAACCTAACACCACTGATATTTCTATTAATACTGTATTGTTAATTGATGGTATTTTCTTCTTCAAAAGAAAAACATGAATTTTACAGACATTGAACATTTTCAGGGACTACAAATCAATATCATATTTGAAATACCAGCCACAAGGTTAAACAACCCTTTGAAAACTTGCTAACTTATGATATTGTGTGTTAAAAGACATGTATTTTGTTTTCACTGTGTACCATACAGTATAGTGAACATCCATGCCCTAACCTACTTAGGTATTTGGGATAATATGGGCAGTATAAGTAAATAGTTTAAAACAAACAATTAATATGATTATCTCATTTCCTAGTCACCGATTATGGGGCCTATGCACTAAGCGCCAAAAAGAAAAATCACTGGGCTGTTTAAATTGCCATCTTTTACAGCGCTGTTATCACGGTATGCAGAAATCCCTGAATACCTGTTATAGCAACATTTGCAAAACTGGCGAGTAGCCAGTGACGTGATGATCATCTCTCTGACAAGGGCTCACCGGCGAGTTCTTTTTGCAGCAGAGAAAGAGAGATGCCTCTCCCTGCGCAAATCTCCCATGAAATTAATGTTTTTTTTAATTTAAATTTTATTACTAGTGTATTGTAGCAGGGGGTCTCCAGAACAGAACCGCATTGATCTGAGGTCCGGGGACCCCCTGCTTCTGAGATATAGGCCCCATTATGGGGTGACAGTATCTCCTTTGCATTTGATTCCCATGGTCATGAGAACCACGGTCATCCCCTGGGAACACCCATGAGGACCACCTGAGTGCCCCTAGACACATGTGGGGACCAACTGAGAGCCTGTAAACTCCCATAGGGACCACCCGAGGGCCCGCAGACACCCAATTCCAGTGAGACATACCCGCATGTGCATAATTGTGATGACATGCATATCAACAAGGTTCCAATGAGACATACACGCATGCGCATAAATCAGATGACACACATATGCATTTCAACAAGGTTCCAATGAGACACACACACGCATGCGTAGTAATGTGATGACACGCATATGCGTTTCAACAAGGTTCCAATGAGACATACACGCATGTGCATTAAATAAAAACAGTATGAAAGCAAGAGAAAGCAAGAGAAAGCCTAGCAAAAGTTGAAAGTATTGAATAATACATAAAGAATAAAAGATATACATTTTTATTTTTGGGGTTTCTTATGAGTCAAACAGTAGTGATGATTACAGTACAATTTAAAAAAGTATTGAATAGAAAACAGCAGCATACTGTTTAAGGTTTTCTGTAAAGCTCACAATTATTCTATCCTAATCAATGAAAATTGCACTGTCACTAAATTGTTGCCTACAGTACTTGGATTTTTAAATCAGATTCACAATGTGCAAGCAACATTTCAAAAAAGCGATATTATACTGTAGGTCCATCGAAATCCCTCCTTTTGCCTTTTTCCGCTTGATGTCAAAGTTTATTTTCTGGGGAAAAATAACATGATGCTATTATTTCCGGTATTGCGCATGCGTCAAGGCGAGTCATTGGGAATTAAAGCAGCAGTTCAAACAACTTCTGATAGGCTCTAGCTCTTGAGCCCCGCCCTCTCCATAGCTGCCCACCAATTGTATCTAGTATAGTAACTGCTCAGTCAATCATATTGCTGGACTACATTTTCAATAATTGTGCAAGAATTAAAAATCAAAGCGATTGATTACAGGAAAACGTACTGATCTGCAGCTTACTGTAACTAATCACTTGTCTGTGGGCATAATGTATTGATGCACATACTGTACTTGCAGTACAGTATTTTAAAAAAATTATGTAAATGTAATTCTGGTAGTTACTGTAGTAAATTATATTTACCTTCATTATTGACTTTGCCAAACGGGTGGTGATGAGCCACTGTCCCTCCTGTAGTCTTCTTTATACACGTAATTGACAGGTGACAGCGGGTCTGCTACACCTGTAGTTGACAGCTGATGAAGCTGGAAATTTTTTGGTACATGCAAGCTTGCTAAAACCTGTACGTGAAATCAGGCTCAGGCTGGAAGTTTTGCAGATATTCTGGCGGGGACAGATAGCAAGAATTGCCGTTCACCAGGTTTTCACTGACGGAAGGACTGTTATTGTAAGCCGGTGCAGACGCTCTTGCCAGCACTGTTACATTGCTGGATTGGGATTGACAAATTTTATATGGATTCAACCCGGACGTTCTCTTTTTGAAGTTTCCATGATCAAACACACTGGAAAAATCTGGTACCACACACCAATACCCTCTTCTATCTCTGGGGGCAAGGGTCAATACGAAAAAACACGGATCGCTACTTAACTTTTTTCTTATCGCACACTTCCACACACGAGCGTCAGGTGAAAATTTGTAAAAATCATAATTCAAAATGAAATATTCATAACTTTCGGCAACAGTCGTCATCTTATCTGCTGCAGCATTAATTGCAGAACAAATTAAAAATGCATAACTACTGTCAGGTCTTTTATAAGTCTGCGGTGTGTACATTATGTAGGTACAGTATGTCCACTGCAAGTCCAGCCAGCAATTGTGTAGGAATAACAATGTAGAAAAAAGCACACAGAATTACACAGCATTGACTTTTACAGGGTTTTTTAATTAAGAGACACCTACATTTGATAACGTCTTCAAGTACCAAGGTCAATTCACAATGGACCACTGTGGTAAACATGTCTTTTATCTGTTTTTTTTAAATTTTTTTAAACACCTGCAAGTCGACACAGTAGTACAAGCACTGAACACATTACAATTCATTATAATTCCTGAATTTCTGCCACCTGGCTGATACATGAAGAATTGTACCCAATTAAATCTGAAACAATTAAATTAAACAGACCAACCGCTCATCAACCGTGGGTGCCGGGCGGCATGAATGCGGCATGATCCCGGGAATGCAAAATTAATACTGTGTGGAATATAGCAGATCCAACGACAGCGGCTCCATGATTTTTTAGAATAACGGCCGCTCCAGCTGTAAATGTCTTTTGTTTGGTGCTTATTTTTAAATTTGCAGTTTTTTTTTAGGTTGGTACTGTATTGTCATTTTTATTAATTCAAAATGTACACTGATGTCTTTTTTATTTGATGAATGTATAATTTTTTTAAAGGTTGCCAATTGATTGACAGAGTGACAGACCATGGCTACAGGGCATTGGTGTGGCACTGTGCCAATCAATTGGTTTATTGTCTTATTTTGTGTTATGGCTGGCAATGCAATGTGGTTTTAATTTGATGCATGTACTGTACTGTATTCAATTTTTGGAAGGTTGCATATTGCCTGGCATAGTGGCAGCTCATGCCCACAGGGCATGGGTATGCCACTGTGCCAATCAATAGTATTTTTTTTTTGATTTTTTGTTTTATGGCTGTGCAATGTGGTTTTTATTTGATGCATGTACTGTATTTATTTTTTTGCAGGTTACCCATTGCCTGGCAGTGGCAGCTCAGTGTTACCGAGCCAATCAATTCCTTTTTTTTGGCATTTTTAGGATTAAAATTGAATGTGTTTTTATTTAAGGCTTGTTTTGATGATTTTCAGGTTGCATATTGCCTGGCATGGTGGCAGCTACTGACCACAGGGCATAGGTGTACCACAGTGTCAATCAATAGTAATATTGTATTTTATTTTGGGCCACTTTTTTTGGCTTGACCTTTTATTGCTATAGTGTTAAAGCATGTTTTAACACTGTGCCAATCAATGGGTAGTGGGTGTAGTTGGTCCTGGGTTGGTAGTTAGGCCTCCCGGGTGGGTATTGGGGGATGGTGGGTTAACCCCTTAATGACTATATCAGTTATTAATCGCTACAGTGATTAAGGGGTTATGGGCCATTAGATTGCATTTTTTCATGTACTCTTTCTGGCAACGGAGGACATAGACCTGCAGTATGCAGACGAGGATGCCCTTCACGATGGCAGGGGTAAGTAGAACGTTTTATTTACTTTATTTCTGCTGGCTGGCTAATGTTTTATTTTGAATAGGAAAGTTAGTAATTTTGCCCATTACTGTACTGTACAGGCCCGACACAGTTTATTCTAACATTTGCCCGTTTTGTGACGCCTTATGAACGGGGCTTATTCCGGCTGGCGCCAAAATGGAGCCACGAGCGAGCCGCATCTTGCCGCATCTTCCCCTTCCTGCGCGTTTAATTAAAATGCCCCCCTCCCCTTCCCCTCCCCTTCCCCGAACCCCTGGCTGCTCCCCCTGGCTTGCGCAAAGCTGCGCGCAGCGTCCCCCTTACCCCTGCTGCATCTGCAGCCTTCGGGGATGCCGGGGAACCCTGGGCCGTGTGACCGGCACCAGAGTGACACGCTGCACGCGCCAGGGAAATCCCCAAATGAGCCGCCGGCTTGCCGTCAGCTCCCCCAGACCGCGGCTACGGCCGTGCTCGAATAAACAGTGTCGCCACTGTATGTGCTAGGGGGGTTGTTGGGCATACAGGGGGTAATATGTGTATTGGTACAGTAGGTACAGTAATAGGTATTTTAATGTTTATTCTGTGTAGACAGATTTAGTGAAGGGGGTAATTGCCACAGAGTGGGTGGTCAGGCCTCAGTGGATAGTGGGAGGGGTTTACCCTTTCATTACCACAGTGGTTAATACCGCTAAGGTAATGAAGGGGTTAACCCCTCCCCATGCCCACCCGAGAGGCCTAACCAGCCATGCTGGGGCTATTACCCCTTCACTCACCCACTCTGCCTCCAATAAACCTAGTAGTCTGCCTTAACCCCTTCATTGCCTTAGCGGTAAGCCGCAAAGGTAATGAAGCTGCTTACATTTTATTTTTATTCATAGTGTGCATGAGCAAGGGATCTTCTGAGCTGCACATTGATTTCAGTCTCGGGGACCCTCTGCTTCCTGAGATCAGGCCCTGTTATGGGGTGCTGGTATCCCTGCCATGTTAAAATCCTCAGCACCATGTGACCGGAGGCATTTACCATTGTGGGATACCAGCACCCCATACCGGGTCCTGTATTTCGGGAAGCAGGGAGTCCCTGAAGCTGAAATCAACTTTGTTCAGCTCAGGAGACCCCTGCTCACGCACACTATGAATAAAAATCAAATGTAAGCAGCTTCATTACCTTGCAGCTATCCGCTAAGGTAATGATTTTTTCTTTGGGGGGTGGGGAGGTGTTTGATACTAGTGTTCGGGAGCAGGGGTTCTTCTGAGCTGAACAAAATTGATTTCAGCTGCAGGGACTCCCTACTTCCCGATATATAGGCCCCGTTATGGGGTGCCGGTATCTCCAGCAATGTTAAAATCCCACGGTCACGTGACCCACAGGATTTTAATATGGCGGGGATACTGGCATCCCATAATGAGGCCTGTAACTCGGAAAGTAGGGATCCCCGGACCTGAAATTAATGTGTTTCAGCTCTGGAGACACCCTGCTACAATACTGTAGTGTTTAAAATTAAATAAACCCCCCGTGATCGCCTGTTAGAGGCGTGCAGGTAGAGTGACTGATTCAGCCTCTCTCTTACTGCGCATCTCTTACAAACAGGTAGACTCCGGTAAGATTAACACCAATGGGCCATTAGTCTGTTGCTGCAAATCTTGAAAGGATCTCGGTGAGATCTCAAAAACCAATTCGAGGAATGATCAGATAATGGTCTGTATCTGCTGTATAAATGAAGTCTTCTTGTGAATGTGTGGAGGTTGTAAAGCTTGCCCCTTTATGTCAACCAGAAAAAAATTGAGCCTCCAGATTTGAAAGTGAGACATATGCGCAATTATGTATATTGTAAAAGCAAAGGAGTGCTGTACTGTTTGATATGTCCATATGGCCTTAGATATATCGGGATGACAACACGAGAACTTCGCAGGAGACTTTTAAAACATGTTAATGGCAATTTTTAGTGCTAAATCATATCCATTCCTGAACTTCATTGCCTGCAAATTCTTGAGAATAGCATAATTTTGAAACGACATAAAGTTAATCAGTTTTGGAAAAAGGCAAAGGAACATAAAAAAGATTTAAATCTAAATATATAAACATATATACATAAGAAGAAAAAATCAGAAATACTGCATCATTTGTAATGCCCCATACTGCAAACTAAATGAAACAGGAGAGATTTGTGCATTACAGGCTAAGGTAATTAATATAACTTTGTCAATATATGCTATGTATTATATTGTACATTGCACACAATTTATTTTGCATATGGTAAAATGTACTTGCATTTCAAACAATAAGGCCCAGATCCACAAAACTCTGTGAAGTCAGGACTAATAACGTCATCAAAATCAGTAATTGAGGTTAACGCAAATCAAGAAACTTAATTATATGCAACAACAATGGCTGTTAGTTAGCTCAATAGAATAGTCTTAACTGAGAAGGAATATATATAGAACAGGAATGCAGCTCTCATCGGATATGTGGAGAAAAAATAACAAAAAAAAAAAAAGTGCAACACTGTAGAATAATAAATTGATCAGAAAAAAAACAGTCAACCAGTGTTAAATTCACTTACACATTGTAAATTATTTTCAGTTTTAGGAACCAGTTAAAGGAATCCAGATGATGATACAGTATATGCAGAGGTCAGGCAATGTCCAAATAGCATACAGTATATTTCATGTATTCAGATCTGCTCCATTTTAAGCTTTTACTGTGTAATGGAGTTTCCCTGGCCCAATCTCATATTGCCCCCCTCCTGTGGAAACTGACCCATGTTACATTTGGTGTAGTGTGGTGCACCTGCTGGCTTACAGGACTCCTGAGTCTCCCGCGATGGTATAGAGGATGGCATCAGGACTGGCTCTCCAGGTACAGCTGAGTCAGACTCACTATTGATACAGCGCCTCCATCTCTTCCAGACCCCCAGCATAGTAGGGAGGAGTATCTGAAAGAGAACCTCTGTGTGCACCTTCTTACCTAATGACTCCACAATCAGGACAGAAGCATTCTTTATCTTTGGCATCCTTTATTGCAACCGACACTGGCTGACTGCCCATCATTGTAGCCGGTCTTTAGCCGCACATAGTAGGTTGCCAACCCAAAGGACGTCCCTGACACCACTCCTAGTCAGGGCCCTAGAAGCTGTCCATGCTCTTCCCTTACTCCCTGATGGAGTAAGGGGAATAGTCGCCCACACCTCTCCCCTAATGGAGGGCCACAAAACCTGCCAGAGCCCTTGCAGTTTGCTGGATTTGACTATTCTCACTCATGAGGGTTGAGACACTGACTAAATACAGGAAGTGCTGTGCACAAAATAGGTCCAAAAGGCACCACCTCTGTGTCACTGTAATTGGACACAGAGCCTGATGACACTAACTTCACTGGATAATACACAGCGCAGGAGTGTGAGGGAAAACTCCATGAATACTCCTGGCAACCTGCCCTTACCAGGAATTATTGCACAGGAGGAGAAAGACATATAACCCCAAAACTTCACAGGGTTACAACTGCATGTGTTTATTAAAATGAAATTGTACATACACACAGGCCCCCTCTATATACAAACACTCGGCAGCCCCCCCCCTCTATGCACACAAACACACACACACACACTCTGCAACCCTCCTCTAAATACACAAATACACTCTGCAGCCCCGCCCTATACACACTATGCAGCCCCCCGCTCTACACCCACAAAACACACTCTGCAGTCCTCCTCCACCCTCTACACTCACAAAACACACACAACCAACACACAGCAGCCCCCTCTACACCCACAAACACACACTGCAGCCCCCCTGTAAACCCACAAAAAGGCAGACACACATCAACATAACACACCGCAGCCCTCCTTCATCCCCTACATCTACTACAGCCCCCTTATAAACCCACACTCTGCAGACACACACACACCAACAAAACATCCTGCAGCCCTCCTCCACCCACTCCACCCAAAAAACACACACTGAAGACCCAGACGCACACAAAAAAAACAGACTCTGCTGCCACTTCTAGATCCACAAAACACCCAGCAGACAGATACAGACACTCACTCAATTCTCCTCAGTGTACTCCTGTGTGGAGCCCTTTGCAGGCAGGGTGGGGGAGGAGTCAGTGCCTTGCTGGGGCATCCTGTCCAATCATCTTCCCTGTCTGAGCGCTGCTCTCACTCTGAGCAGAATTCAAAGCTAATTGTCTGAAAAATTTGGCAGGGTGCCAAAATGTCCGGTCCATTACTGAATAAATAATGCATGGCATCCAATCAGAGAGTAGGGATTTCAATAATGACTGGAATTTAACAGGTTTAGCCTATAATGTAAGTTAATGCCTTGTTAAGTCAAAAACAACGTTTTGTCAATCTGGGCCTAAGAGCTGTCCATAAATAAATATTTTCTCATAGTCTGATACAATATATACATTTTAAACATACATGCAGACTGTACAATTAAAGGACTAGGCATACTCTACAGCATCTATAAAAGTAGAATTACATTTAGAGAGCACATAAATTACATGTCACTATCAATGACATTTACATAAAATGGCTTAGTTTTGTATTGCAATGCTAAAATGCATGACCGCAGCTAAGGCACGCAGAGCAGATACTTAGCACAGCGCAGAACAGTATCATATTCAAATCACAGCTGGGTGAAATGGTGTCAAAAAAGTTTGCATATAATCTCTGTAGTGATAAACAATATCTGTAAGTGGAGATGTGTGAATGTCTCACTAACATTTTGGCAAACATGTAAAGTACTGTAATGTATGTCGTACATTAGCAAAAATGTTTGCAAAGGGTTAAATGCAAAAATGTTCACCATTTCCCTGTGAACACAAGAGATGTTCATCGAACTTATGTGATAAAGATCAACTTGTCATGATAGACCAGGTTTATTGTATACCTTTACAAGGATCATTGATTGAGCAAAACAAGATAATGAAATAAATTGTAGTTTATTCACAGAAACAGGCATACACACAGAGAAACACAAAAAACAGATGAAAAGCACACTTACTGGGGATCGAAAACCAGACTGTTCTAGGTGCAAGGAACACTACGTGAGGATCAGCGTTAGGCCCGCTTCTGCGACAGGTCCCGTGATGACACGGATGATACACCGCAGACCAGAGAAGCAACCCACAGGCGCTGCATCATCAGACAGGGGGATACCTCCAGGTTCGGGCGTACACTCTGCCTCTGCGTCACATCCCATGATGACACAGGTGATGCATCACGCCCGCAGGAAAGCACGTACTGGTATGGCATCATGAAGAGCACGCGAGGGGTTAATTCCTAACTCCTCACTACCCAGGACCCCCAGCACCTTCGGCTCACTCCACGTCCACTGTACCATTGGGCGCCTGCTTACGAGTGGGCGCTTCATCCTAATCTCTGGCAGCTGCATGCTAGCTGCTCATTGGTCACCTGCCCTTTATATGCTCAGCCAGACCTCTGTCAAATTGGCTGAGCATAATTATTAATTCCTGAATGTAGTGCTTACCTCAAGCATCTGCTGCCTTGTCTTGTTGCCTTTTACATTCTTGATCCTGTCTTCTCTCTCTGTGTTTTGACCTTGGCTTGTACCTGGACCCCCGACCTCTCTACCTCGACCTCGGCTTGCATCTGGACCCCTACTATCTTTGCCCCTGGACCCTGGTTACCCTCTACGACCATACAACTTCTCCAACCCCTGACCACGGCGAGTATTATGACTATCCTCACTTCTCCATTCCTGACTCGGTTATACGACTATCACTCTGTACTCTGGACGCGCTCACGCGACTGGAGATTTGTTTACATTACCTTCCCCACCTCAGCCTCATGGTCCTATCTTGTTTGTGGTGAGCACCTGTTAAAGTGTGCTCAGCCCCACAAACATGGAACCCACTGAGGTGGGTCGAGTCATGAGCATGCACGCCAACATGTTTGACAGATGGTAAAGATATCTGGAGCAAAATAACCAACGCAAGGAGCTGCTCCAACAGATGGTTCAGTCCATCACTGATCAGATGCAACGTTCCCCTTTCCACTCTGCACCTCCTGTGGCACCAATCCCTGCATCCATTCCTGTGGCCACAGTCTCCGAACCACGACTACCTACCCCCAATCGCTATGGCGGTGACCCACATGGTTGTCGCGGTTTTCTTAACCAATGATTCATTCAATTCGAGCTGACGCCTTCACGTTTCATGCCACAACGATCTAACGACATATATAATTTCTTTATTGATTGACGACGCCCTGGCATGGTCCTCACCCATCTGGGAACTGAGGTTGTACCTCACCAGCAACATCTCACAATTCACCAAGGAGTTCTGCAGAGTCTTTGACACACCCGGATGCAAGGAAACTGCAGCCTCATCCCTTTTACATATCTCACAGGGTGCCCATCCCGTGGCCTGGTACGCTCTCGAGTTCCGGACCATAGCCACGGAGTCCGGTTTGAATGATGAGGCATTAACAGCCGCCTTCTGGCAAGGCCTCTCCAAGAATCTGAAAGACAAAAACGCTGCACAGGAGCGTACCACAGAACTGGATGAGCTCGTCGCTCTATGTATCCAGGTAGACCAGTGGCTACAGGAAAGAAGAGCCAAACAAACCCGGCATAAGCAAGGTATACAATCCCCTCAAAGTTTTTACACAGAGGCTGTTAACCCGTATCTGCCTGACCTGGAAGAACCCATGCAACTCGGTGGCAATAAGCTATCTCCCGGCGAGAAACAACGCAGGCGCAATGTCGGACTCTGCCTATACTGCGGGAACACCGACATCAGGTACTAGCTTTTCCTCACAAGTCAGGAAACACCAAGACCCAGTGAGAGCCAGGAGAATCACACTGGGAACACTATCTCCTCCTCCCAAAAAGATGCCAACTAGTATTCTAGTCCCATTACTTTAACCGGTGATACCTTCCATGCCACCGCATGGGCCTTTCTGGATTCTGGGTCAGGGGGTAATTTCATTGACCAGGGATTTGTGTAGAGAAACAAAAAACACCCAGTGGGACTGGAGGCCATTGACAGCTGTCCCTTAAAACCTGCATTTATATCTCTGCAAACCATTTCCTTTCAGTTACCGACAGGAGAGGTTCTCAGGAGAAGATCCAATTGGACGTCATACCCCTACGGTCGAAGTCATCCTTGGACTCCCATGACTCCCAGTGCATAATCCCCAGATAGGCTGGACCGAATCGGAGCCCTTTCAATGGAGCCCTCATTGCTGCATGAAGAACTGCTCCGTCTCTTCCAAAAAATGATGTGGGGTTCCAATACCGGAACAGGTAAATATACACTTACCTGAAATCTACTCTGACTTCAAGGACGTCTTTAACAAAGCACAATCTGAGGAACTTACACCCCACCGGTCATTCGACTGCCCCATCGATCTACTGCCCAGATCGTTTCTCACGCAAGGATGTTCCTACGCGTTGTCCTCTCCAGAGACCATGAACGAATATATTCTAGAGAACCTACAGAGGGGATTTATCCAAAAATCCTCGTCTCCCGCAGGAGCGGGTTTTTTCTTTGTAAAGAAAAGGATGGATCCCTCAGACCCTGCATCAATTATCGGTGTCTTAACAAGATCCCAATAAAGAACCTTTACCGTTAATTTCTGAACTCTTTGACAGATTGGAGGGTGCCACAATCTTCACTAAGCTGACTTACGAGGAGCTTACAATCTAGTAAGAATCCGTAAGGGGGACAAGTGGAAGATGGCCTTCAACAATCGGGAAGGACATTATGAATACCTCATTATGCCATTCATCCTGTGTAATGCCCCAGCAGTATTCCAGGAATTCATTAAAGACATTTTCAGAGACCTCCTGGACCAATACGTCATTATCTACCTTTATGATATCCTAATATTCTTAAGTCCGTACAAAAACATTCTGGACATGTTAAACAGGTACTTCTACGTCTATGAGAGAATCATCTTTTCGCTAATTTAGAGAAGTGTCAGTTCCATCAGACCACGACAGCCTTTTTAGGTTATATCATCTCTGATACTGGCCTTGCCATGGATACAGCTAAGGTGAAAGTGGTCTTGGATTGGCCCCGTCCCACAACTCTGAAAGACGTACAACACTTCCTAGGCTCCGCCAACTACTTCTGAAGATTCATACAGAACTTTTAGAACTTGTAGTAGTGCCATTACGGCCTTAACAAAGAAAGGTGCTGATCCCGTCTTATGGTCTCCGGCTGCTATTCAAGCATTCGAGAGACTGAAAACAGCCTTGGTGTCAGCTCCTATCCTTGTGCACTCGAATCCTTGGTTACCCTTCACCCTTGAATGGGACGCCTACTGCTGCGGCCAAGTTTATTCGAGCATTTGCCCGTTCTTGGCCGCAGCAGTAGCCTGGCGCGCGCCCGAGAGTGACGGGCGCGCGCCGAAGCAGCGGAAGAGCGCCCTCCGATCGGGGCGCTCTCCCTACCGCTGCCGGGTCCGCCGGGTCCCCCAGAACCCCCTGCCTCTGTCCCGCGATCGCGGGACAAAAAGGGCTCCCTCTGGGAGCCCCTGGACGCGCGTGCAGGGGGCGCACGCTCCCGAAGACGCGTGACCGCGCGTCTATGACGCGCGGCACGCCGAGGGGCGGCCACTAGCAAGCCGGGAAATCTCCCGGCTTGCGGTACCGGCCACACTCGAATAAAGTGTGTCGGTACTGTATGCTGTCAGGGCCGGAGCAGTATTGTCCCAGAAGAATACACCTCCGGCCAAACTTCACCCGTACGCTTTCTTCTCCAAGAAATTCTCTTCTGACGAACAAAACTATGAAGTAGGCAATCGGGAACTCCTGGCCATCAAAATGACTTTAGAAGAATGGAGGCATCTGCTCGAGGGCACTGAAAATCTAGTCACCATACTGACGGATCACAAAAATCCCCTATACATTGAAGGCGCTCGTCGGTTGGGGTCATGACAAGCAAAATAGTCACATTTTTCCCCCGGTTTAATTTGATTATTTCGTATCTACAAGGTTCAAAGAACATGAAGGCAGACACCCTCTCCCATCAGTTCCTGGTAGAAGACAAAACTGAAGACCGAGAGGAGATTATACTTCCCCCAGCATTCATAATCTCTGCAAATACATTCAATTCTTTGGAGAACATCGTTCAAGGTCAGTCCGATATTCCTGAGGGTCTTGAAGTCCCAGAGGGTTGCCTTTTTACCACCCCTGCATATCATAGGAAAGTACTGGAACTCTCTCCTCTAAGATCTCTGGACACCCAGGTACTAGGAGGACCATCGACCTTCTGGAACGGACCATTTGGTGGCCGGGAATGCGGAGGGAGATCAAGGAATTTGTCGCTGCGTGCCCTATATGTGCTCAAAATAAGACTCCCCGTAACAGAGCCACAGGGTTACTCCAACCCCATCTGATTCCAGATCGTCCATGGACCCACCTATCCATGGATTTCATCGTGGAACTTCCCATATCCAAAGGTATGAATACCATCCTGCTGGTGGTGGACCGTTTCTCAAAGCAAGCTCACTTTATTCCACTCAAGGGCCTGCCCAAACTATCAGATGTCTTTGTCAAAGAAACTTTTCATCTCCATGGGGTACCCCAGTTTATTGTCCAGACCGGGGGTCCCAATATATTTCTAAATTCAGGCTGGCCTTTTGCCAGCAATTAGTGATCTCTCTTCATTTTTGTTTGGGTTATCATCACAGACCAATGGTCAGAAAGAATGGACTAACCAATTGTTAGAACAATTTATTCAATGTTTTATTTCCAATACCCAGGACAACTAAGATATTTTACCTTGGGCCAAGATTTCTCACAACAATTTACAGAGTGAGTCAACAAGGGACCCACCGTGTTTTATCAATTATGGCTTTCACCCTTCAGTTCCTCCACACTAAAGGGCCCAGATCCGGGGTGCAAGCAGCTGACAACAGGATTCTGCAGCTACAGAGCTCATGGTAGAGGATTCAAGAGAATCTCAAGAAAGCAGTGTCCATACAGAAGAAACAGGTGGATTGGCATCGACGAAGAGCTCCAGCATTCAATCCAGGGGAGAAGGTATCCACCATAAACATTTGCCTAAAGGCACCCACTGCGAAATTGGCACCGAGATTTATTGGTCCATTCACCATCATTGCGAAGATCAATACAGTGGGCTATCGCATACGCTTGCCGTTCCCATGCGAATCCCATCCGTTTTCCACACCTCTCTTCTGAAGCCATTTGTACAGGATCCTCGATCTCCTGTCCCGGTCTCTCCTCCTGCACCCCTTCTCATAGAGTGACAACAAGAATTTGAAGTGCAGTCAGTATTGGATTCCAAGATAACCAGCGGAGTTCTCCAGGATCTGGTCCACAGGAGGGGTTTGGGCCCAAAGAGGGATCCTGGATCTCCCAGGAACAATTACATGCCCCAAGGCTCATCCGGACCTTCCACTTGAAGTACCCTCCCAAACCATCCCTGAGATGCCCAGAAGTTGCTCCTGAAGGATTCCCTCAGATACAGGAATACATTTTTATCCCTGTGCCTCATTCTCCTTTTCGAGTTGTGCTGAAGCATGATGCCCAAGTGGTGAGTTGCGCTTACGTTTTCAAGGGGCGGTATTGCCGGGACAATGTGCCTATATGTATCCGAGAATCATGTATGATTCCCGTGTACAATTAAAGGGTATCTCTGGACCCGAACCTCCTAGGCACATTCGGACAACTTTTCTTCCGCAAACCCCCCTTGATACTCATACACTAGCAATCCCTGCTTGACTACATGCCCTGAAAGGGAAAAACAAAAAAAATGGTTTTATTACAGATAGTATAATGCAGTAATACAATGTTTCTGGGCCCAAGAGCTAACTCTCTTGGACCCTTATACACGGAGCAGGGGTAACCAAATGGGCTTGGCGTTTATTTTTTATCCTTGTACCCGCTCCCATCAAAGGAAGCGACACCCATCGTGAAACACGTAGGGTTAAACAGCAGAGACTCACATGGAGATCCCGTGCCACACATTATTCAGTATCATTCAGTGTCAGAGAGACATGGAGCAAGAGATGTATCCACAAGAAATGATTGAGACGTCAAGTCACAAGGGTGCACCTGCTCTAGAAACCAGAACTTGGACGATTGCAAAGAAACACAAAGACACCCTACAACTGGGTTACACCACAGTGCACGGTCTGACAATCCGGGACCCATATGAGACACTCATGCCTATATTCTAAGACTAATCTGGGGAGTAGGATCCTAATTTTATTCCTCGATAACAAGAATAGTTTTTATTAATAAATGTTACTTATACCACAATTTAAAGCTGCAGTTCAGTCAATATCCTGCATGTGTGGTTTTTTTTTAATAAATCAGTTCTGTAGTAAGAAAAAATACTTTTAGCATTTTCTGTTTTAAAAAAAACAACTTTGAAAGACCAATTTTCTTGTATTCTATTTTAACAGCCATTTGCTAAGGCCTTGCCCCTTCATGTCCTGTCACAAGCCCTGGCACACCCCTTTGTCAGCCCTGCCCTCCCTCTAGCACATGTCAGTGCAGGAGTGCTCATGAATATTCATGAGCTTCCACTGAGACACAGAAGCAGAAGAAAAACATATGCCAGCTATAATTATGTCACCAAATTTCGCCTATCAATACATGGAGAACGAATGGACCTGCAGCTATACAGTTCTTTAGGTAATTAGAGATTGCACACATGAAATTATTAAAGTAAAAAAATAAATTAAAAAAAAAAAGACTGAACTTTAAGTCTCATTGACTGATTGTGCAATTTCTACTGCCACTAAAGATGCAGCCTCCAATTCTGTCGCTTCAGCCTGTCACTGTCCAGTTGAAACCAAGCCGCATCGTGCAGTGCAGGTAGGGAGACTTAATGGCAAATTGGATTAACACAGCGGGAGTCCCTTCGATTGAATGGGACTCGCATTGTGTGAATCCCATCGTGCTTCACCTGTCTGTAAGAGACACGTACTGAGAGATTGAATTAGCCACTTTACCTGCACGCCTCTAACAGGGGATCACAGGGCTTTTATTTTAATAACATATTATTATAGCAGGGGTCTCCGGAGCTGAAATCACATTGAGTTATAAGCCCCGTTATGGGGTGCCGTATACCAGCGACCATGTTTAAATTCTCCCACATCATGGCCCACGTGATCAGGAGATTTAAACATGGCTGGGATACTGCCACCCAATATATTCACATGGTAACCAATTGGACTGGTTGTAGTACCATGTGATGGCAGCTATTTTTTTAAAGATGTGACATCATCCATTTAAGATGTCACATGGAACTCTAACCAATCGGATTTGGACGTACCAAGTGTGGCATCACATGGTACACCTCAAATCCGATTGCTTGTAGTACCATGTGATGGCAGACATTTTCTTTCTGGTGTCATCCTCTTAAAGGGAGGGAAGCATATTCTTCCTGGTTGCCATTCTTTTTGATGATGTCACATCCTTTTAAAAAAAGGGAACCTGTCACATGGTACACCAGATAATCGGATTTGGGGTGTACCATTTGACACTCAAATGTGATGTCACAGGCCTTAAATAAGGCCTGTCCCATCCCCAAGAACATGATGGGACAACATCCGCCCCCGTTGAATGCAAAGAAAGAAATGAAGACTGAAGAAAATAAAGAAGAAAATAACTTACTGGAGGACCATCGGCTGTTGAGGAACATTGCGTCGTCAGTCAAGAGGTTGCTACTGTTGCAGCTGGAGTCAGATTCAGAGGGTGAAGATAGCAAAGGTAAGAAACACATGGATTGTATTTTATTTCATTGTGTATTGATTTTACAGTAGGTTGCCCATTGACTGCCATAGTGGCAAATCATACCAATAGGGCATAGTGTGCCACTGTGCCAATTAATTTGTTTATATTGGATGGGGATAGTTGGGGATAGTTGCCTGTGATGGTAGAGGAAGGGGGGTTAACCCTTTAATTACCATGGTGGTTAATAACCGCTACGGTGATTAAGGGGTTATTGGCATTAGTTAGTTTTTTTTATTTTACTATTGGTGCCAACTGAAAAAGAGGAAGAAGTGGAAGGTGAGGAAGGTGAGGATGACCTTCATCCAGGCAAGGGTAAGTCCAACTTTAATTTACTAATGGCTTGCTGGGTAATGTTTAGGTTATATTATTTTTTAATGGGCAGATGTACTATTATCCAGATATGGATTATAGGAAGTTTGCCAATTACAGTACTGTATTTGTTTGGCCGGGGGGCAGGTGCTCAATGTATTTTATGGGCATGGATTGCCACAATGACAATGAATGGGCAACCTAAAAAAAACAAGCACCAAATAAAATAAATAAAATACATGGAATTTATATAAAAACATACATTTGACAAAAAATGCATTGGTTGTCACTGTGCTTATCTATACCCGGAAAGGGCCATAGATAAACAGATTGCCAGTCAATGGGTATCCTAAAAAAATACACCGTTAAATAAAATCCAATCAATGTATTTCTTACCTTTGCTGGGATGAACATTCACCCTTTCTCTTCCAACTGCGGCACCAACTCTTGACCCACAATGCAATGATCCTCATCAGCCTGATACGAAGAAACCTATGATCCTCAGTTGATTGGAGAGGTGTAACTGGTAAGTTGTTTCTTCTTTCCTTTCTTTTCTTGTTATCTTCTTTCTTCTTTACTTTGTAATCCAATTGGCCCAGGAGATGTTGGTATGATGGCTTCTTGGGGTCAAATGAGATGTGACCGGCCATATATAAGACCTACAGTATGATGTCACATTTGACTGATAAATGGTACACCACGAATCTGATTGGTTGATGTACCATATGATATGTATTAAGGACTTATCCCTTTGTAAGTAACTGCCTCTAAATTCAGCAAGAAGCTGGTAAACTGCAGCCATGCAATGAACCAGAATCCACCTGACTCTGAGACAGGTTTAAAACTCCTGCTAAAACACACTTACAGAGATTTTGCACAGCACACAACAGTGCTGATATGAGGAGAGGGTCTTGAATATACAGGAGAACTGCATATTGACAGCAAGACACAAGGGAACTAGACCTCTTTTTCTGGATGCAGGGGACCCAGGAACCTGCCAGAGGCTGGACCCTCAAGCATACCAAGACACCTGGACACCACTGACCGAAAGGACCACCTGCTGTAAGGTACTGCTGAGACTTTGGGGTGGTAGGCTGGAACGGGGCATATCCTCCCAGTTGTGTAAGAGAGGGACTGGGGGAAATAAGTTAGCCATTACAAAGGGATAGGTGTTTGTTATTTTTGTATATTTTTGTTTGCTATGCTGTTTATGGGACAGGCTTAATAAAGCCATTTGTTAATTTCAACCAAAACGGTCTCCAATTGCATTCCTCTGCACACATCTCTTACATATGGTGTCAGAAGTTGGGATGAAAGGTGGCACTTGAATTTTAATGGGGCCCTGGAGACTGCCTGGGAATTTTTTTGTGCTTTTGTCTGCATAAATTCCTGCAACAGCCTCAGCAGCAAAACAAAGTACCACGTGCAGAAGTGAACAGAATTAAAGAGCTACACATCCAGGCAGGAAAACTACAACTGCACTGGAGAAAGCCACAACGCCACCATTTGACTGGGAGGACTGTGACAGATGGGGACCCACACAAGGGACTGATGCTGTGACCAGAGTCTACTCCACCACTTTTTTTGGGGGGGGGAACCCCCATGGATTTTAAAATGGCATCCAAGCCAGAAAATGTGTTCCTGGTATAAAGAGCCCAGCAACATGGAGCAGTGTCCCTTCAGGCCTTATTCTGATGATAAGGAGGGTGCCAATGTGGCCCCAGAAAAAGGGTAGCAGCCAGAGGAATATTTTTTTCAACATGCGAAAGAACTGCAGCAGCAAGCAATACATTTTACAGTCTCGCCGAGGAGCTGGAAATCTTTCAAAAAGCTATCCCAAGTCTTAGTATGGATCTTATAGTCTCTCAGAAGGAGCTTCACACCTTAATCTAGAGATAGAAGTCCCATGCCAGGAGACCGTGAGTCTCAATTTAGAAGTGTGAAAATTGAAGGATCTATGAAGAGGCCCTCAATATTATAGACTGTAAAAATAGAAAATACAAGTCTGAAAGAAGAAAACTCTGATTTGACTAACCATGTCAGTGAAAGTAACGAAAAGCTGCTTTAGCTAGAAAAAGTTAAAAGAATTGGAGCCACGCACACAAGAAGAGCACCTACTGGAGAACCAACTGCAAGGTCTGCGTACGCACCTCAAGAATGCCGAGGAGAAGCAGCGAACTTTGCAGGAAGACAATCTGCAGGATACTGCAGAAGTACAAATGATACAGGAACATCTAAGAACCAAGTATGTCCTTGCAGAGCAGCATGATGAACTGGTTAAACTTATTAAAGAAACAGCTCACTCACATTTTTTACGTGAGTGGTGTTGGCAGTGCATGTGTGTAGAGTATCCAGCTCGTATACAGTATATATCTTCAAACAACTTGTGATGTCCGTCAGAGCCAGGTGAGTAGGTATGGAGGAACAAAGGGAGGAGATTCACACATATAAAAAGAGGGAGAACACAAAAATAGTGCAGGTTGCTTTATATTAGATTCGGTGAAAGTAAAAAAACTCACAAGCAAGCTGTGTATACAGGCAATGTGACCACCCAGGGTCAGTCAATGGAGGAAAGACAGCACTCCCTCTTTCACTGGTAATCCACCTGCGGCAGCCATCTACAGGGGAAGTTGGTAATGTCCAGGGAAGGAAGAACCAAATCTGGGCCAGAAAACCTCCAAATAGTCAACCAACCACTTTGTGGTATTCAAAAAGTCTGTGCTGCTCACCCTACACTTTTGATCTGCTAGAGCTTCTTCAACCAAAGTCCAATTTTAATTCCAAAGTTAATTCCAAAGTCACACAAGGTACAACTCCTCAACCTAACTGTGAAATGCTATACCTAAACATTTTACCTCAGTATCATATGTAAAGTGTACAATGGGGCCCCACCTTGAAACACCCCTGAAGGGGACAATTTTACAGCTGAGGAGATTAACTCCTGTATGGAAAGGCTGGAGTTTCGAGATTCTTATCTAAGGGGTGGGGGGGCTGAGTGAGGGAGTGCCCTCTGGCATTGCAGAGTCACTGGATCCCCCCGCCCCTGTTATCCTTGCTGAGGAATTAGCTTAATTTCTGGTACTCTATGTGGTACAAAAAAGGTGAAGGTACAGTTAGTCCTCCAGAAGTGAAAGGATGAGTTGCTCATCATCTACTCATTAATGGAATATATGAGGGCAAACCAAAGGGACAAAAACTCCAGCAGTGTAAAATATCTAAGTTCCCGGAAGTTTTACCACTTGGTGCGAGCACATGGCTACTTAGCATTCAGCCTGAGCACCTCTGGAAAGCTCAGGATATACTCCTGACTAACAATGGCTTTGAGCATAGGTACGCTGATGGTCAATGGCTGTGGGACGAGTTTTGCAGGTTCCAGATGCTCTCTGTTTTGCAGAAGGGAGGGTTTTCTGTGAACTTCCTGCAAGAAACCCATACCACTTAAGAGGCCAGCTTGCATCTGGAGTGGTGAAGCAGGGTCTTTTACCCTCACCTCACAGAGTCATCGTGTGGGGTGGTGACACTGTTCTCAGAGTCCTTTCAGCCAGAGCTGCTGCTGTCCAAAGCTGTCACATCAGGCAGTCTATTGCTTCTCTGAGTTTGGAACATGGCCCACTCATTCAAATTTTGAATGTGAATGCTCTTGCCTGAGGGCCCCTGAGACTACAGTTCTTTGCCAGACTGTCTGACTATAGTAGACTGTTGACGCGGTTGTAATCATGGTACACATCGGTGCTTTCAACTGCAACCTTGAGTTTTTGGACTGGAATGGGAAAGAGCTGGACCCACTCTCTGCATTAGCACTGTGGGAGATGTCCATCTGCAACTACCTTTTCGATGTCTGGGAACTCTCTGCAATATAGAGATGTCCATACAATTTTGGGGAAACAATTGTAGTCCCAACTCAGCATCCAGTGTCTTAAGGGTTTTAAATTATAATTATTCTCTCTTCTGTTCATCTACTGTAAATATTAAAGTATTATTGTATATATCAGTAGAGGCAGAGGGCTTACAATAGGGATTATTTTCACTTTTGTTTACATATAGTGCTCATTCCTTTTAGCACCCCTCTAGTACGTAACATATTTGTAAGCTGACCGGTGGCCTCCCTCTGTGCTCGGATCAGCAAGAAGCCCTTGAGTCCTGTGAGATGCCCCTTTCATGTCTCTGCTGCCAAATAATGGGGCTCTCCATTACATCTTCAACTGTCATCTGGTCTCGCTGTTCAGGACGAACTATAAGATTGTAGCTAAAGCTGTCTCGCTGAGGCTCAAGTTTGTGCTGGTATAGATGATACCAACTCCCCCTGAACAGTTCTATACTTTCCCGGACTATTCATGTTGATATTTTTCTGGTCCAAGACCTACTGCACTATGTGCAGATGACTGGTGTGTCACTCACCTTCCTGTCCCTGGATCAGATCACCAATATATTATACAGACCCTATGAGCAGTGGCAGATTTACAAACCCACGGCCGTAGGCACTTACCTTGGTGCCGCGTAGGCCGAGGCCACTTCCTTTGTGCCGCCCTCCTCTTCCTTCTTCAGCATTGTGCTTTCAAATGACAATGCAATGTCACATGCCATCACGTTGCCATGGCAATGTGATGTCACGTGGCATCATGTTACATTTGACGTTGCAAAGTCATATTGCCATGGCAACGTGACACCATGTAACATCACAGCGTCATATGATGCTGCAATGCTGAAGGAGGAGGGTGGCATGATGAGAATGTAAGAACTTTACAGAGGCCTCAAGCTCTCACCTGGCAATCAGTGGGGAAGAGACATGGCAGGCAGGCAGGCAGAGGACTCTCTGGTGGCCAGTCAGTTGTGGTACTTACTTAAAGCCACTGCTCTGACCCATTAATTTGTCAGCCAGATCCAGAGGAAGATGTTGGATTTCCTGAGGATGAGAAGCTTTGGGTCTCTGCATGTGTTGTGTGCCTATGGCTGAGGGCAGACAAGGAGGGGTGTGCTACCAGTCACAGATACACACTTTCCTCTTCCAATGCCTGCAGAAATACCCTTCTGCCTCCAAAGAGGTGCCAAGTTGCATAAATCTTTTTTTGCCAGCTGCGCAATATGGGGCATGACTGCAGCTATTTATGATTAGGTAGAAACCTTTCGGTGCTGCTGGTATACTACTAGGACCAACCTAAGGCCTGGAACCTGGTTTCTATGACCAGAAAAGAAAAAGTGGTTGTGGGGGTGATTTCCTTGCTGAATCCCTGCCAGTTAATATGGCAGTGGGGGCTCAGATGTTGGAGTCACCCTGTTGCCACTGCCAACTAATCCTAGTGTGCGTGATCAGAATTGAAATCTCCTGGACTATTAGCTACGGGACTGGGTAGAGGCAGAGGTGCTTTCTCACCATATGGGTCTGCACCCGTATCCCTTGCCATCTAAACCAGGTGATAAAGAACACTATTTCCACTGACTCACACACCTTCATATAGGGGGAATTGCAGTCACCTGCATCCATGTCCACCCTTCACACCCATCTCTCCATATATTTCCGTGGGACCTAAGCCATGGCAACCCCTATATTCATCTTCTGTTCCAAACCTAAGTAGGTTTGAGAACACATCCCCAGTATATTTTTGTAGCATACCAAGGAAGGGGCTGTGCTTTCTCATGGTCCCTAAAGTGCATTACATCACCCTCGTTAACCTACCCTATACCACCTGGAGGTGTTTTACCAGCTAACAAAGGTGGATCTGAGTTGGAGAATCTTTCATGGTGCAGTGAGCACAGGAGAGTACTAAGCCCATTTCACAAACTCCCCCCCCCCCCCCTCACCAGTCCCTTTTGTGTCAAGCGGATATCGGTATATCATTCTTATTTTGGTTGTGCCAGACTGCAGCCCCTCTTATTCACCTTGAGAGACCGTCTCCTAGAGTTCATGTTGTACTCTTCCCTCCACTTATTTATTTTTGGCCACCCAGTGTCTCAGGGCAATAAGTTTAGGAATTTCCTCGCCAACCTGCTCCTGACATTAGCAAGGGATTACCCAATAAAAATGGTGGGGATGCACCAGGCACTGGTACCTTTCCAAGTCTACTGGGAAGGTGTTAGAGTTTACCTCCCAGTGGGTATCAGGTGGGGTGCTCTGTTCAGTAAACCCCAATTTGGATTGTTTTGATCTCACATTCCTATTTTAGTGCACATTTATTTATTTTACAGTGCACTTATAACTGGTTGTATTTGTTTACTTCTTTATCAAGTTATTCATTTTCTCATTTGATCCAAGGACCAATGAGATTTCTATTTTTCTGATTTGACGGCTTCCCCCAAAAAATAGGGAAGAAGAAAAATTCATCCTACCCCCAATATATACACCTCAAATGGGGTACAGAAAATGTAAGGAAAACTGTTGAAGCTGAAAGCTGTGGCTTTGTACAAGTACAGCACTATACATAACCTTTGACTTATCCCAGAAAAATCTCCCAAGTTGTTGGACTCAGTAGGCACAAAAATGTTTACTGCGCATTTCTATTTTTTTATGTGCAGTCTTGCTGACCATCTTTAATCCCCAAATGAGAGAGATTCCATTCTGAAAATACAGAAAAGTATTAATATTTTGGGTACAGAGATAAAACTTTTCTGGAATGAGGTACTGTGACTATCTAAAGCAGGGGTAGCCAACTCCAATCATCAAAAGCTAACAAAAGGCCTGGTTTTCAGGATATCCCTACTTCAGTACAGGTGGCTCAATCAGTTGCTCAGTCTTACACTGATCCACTAATTGAGCCACCTGTACTGAAGCAGGGATATCCTGAAACTTGATCTGTTGGTAGCACTTGAGCTCTGTAGTTGGCTACCGCTGACCTAAAGAATAGAGCTGAAAAACAAATTCAATCCACACGGTACTTTTGTTTCTCTATCTCGGAATGTAGCGGAGGGAACATTCCTAGAATTATATTGTATATACTACTTACTCTCAGCTATATCATTATTTCAAGTGGTCATAATAAGAAATAATAATATATGTGGTCATCTAAACAATGATCTTGGACATTTGCATTGTTCTCATTGCATGCAGGCAGTAAAAGAAAAATAAATGTTCAATTAATGTTCCCTTTCTGGTAGCAGTAAATATGGTCTGTCTGGAAGACAATTTTCAGCATTTATCTTTTAAAGTGGTGTCTAAATTAACCACAGAATAGCAATATAGAGTGTTTGTTTCATAATTGACTTTTGAAGGAATTATTTCTGCTAACTCAAGTTTACAACAAGAGTGGGAAATGGAAATTAAAGGAGGGGTGTAATGAATATTGCCTAGGTTGCAGCTGCTTAAAAAGACATTTTTCAAAACAGATGCTGCCTGACATTGAGTTCTATTATTGCTTGTCTTATGGGACTCCAGGCAAATCTGCTGATGGTGGTCTGGGGAGATATCTATGACACCAAGATACATTTTTCTTTGATATCGGCTTCTCTGATAACATTTGAAGGTTATTTGTACCTTGAAGCTCAGTTTTATTTTAATAAATCATTTAGTAGATACAGTAGGAAAGTCCTTTAATATAGCAGCCAAAACTAAATGCTTCTCAGGGATTTATATACCATACCTCAGTTTTGGATTCCTGTCTCTATAAGAGTTATTAAAATCAAATGTAACCCACTTTGAACCAGTGTAATTATTTTATGGGTGGGCACTTTCACTGGTGTTTTATTTTTGATTCTGGTTCTAAAAATTTCATTCGGATTCTAAAATGAGTTAGAATGGAAAATATGAAAGAGAAGGAATTCGCGCTCGTGCTGTCCAATAGTTTCAACCCTTGCAGCTGTGTACTGTATGCTGGAGCCGTTCCCAAACTCTCCTAAATTGAGAACACCCAAAGGTGATTTCAAAACGACAAGAAAAAGAAATGCACATTAGTTCCAACAAATTAGTTAAAATATTAGTATCAATTAGTAATAATTTTGGAAAAAAACCAATAATATACAGTTACTGTTGCGGCTCATCTGATTCTAACACATCGCCGGTTTTTCCCTGGCTTTTTCCTGGAATGCGACGCACTTGACTGGAGCATGCCGCATTCATTTTGCGTTCTCAGCCACGGGTCATGCGCGGTTGACGCGCGGTTGATGCATTTATTGAGAATGGTTCGGATTTAATAGGTTGCAATTCTTCGCGTGTCTGCCAGATGGCAGATATTCATGAATTGTAATGCGCATGCGCTTCAGTAATGTGTCGACTTGCAGGTGTTTCGTTTAAAAAAGATACCACAGTGTGCTATTGTAACTTGGCCTTGAGACTGAAGGAAGAGGTTGCAAAAATGTATCAATTTAGGCTTTTCATATTAAATAAAGACAAAAACCAGTTTCTGTTACAGTATTCTCCAGAGAGCCGTCGCCATGAGTGTTCAAATGCAGCCCGCTTTCCAAAAACCCGACAGAAGTTACGCGTATTTGATATGGGCCGCGATTAATGCAACAGATGATAAGATGGCAACAGTTGTTCAAATTTATCAGTATTTTATCGAAAACTATGACTTTTACAAATTTTCGCCAGCTCCTCATACGTGGAAGCGTGCAATAAGGAAAAGGTTATGTAGGGATCCCTGTTTTTATCGTATTGAGCCACAATTTGTTGGAGGGTATTGGTGTGTATCACCGGCTTTTTCCTGTATCTATGATCATGCAGATGGCAAAAGGCGAAGGGTCATGTTAAAACCAACTAAGAAACGACAGTCGCTGCCAAGCAATGCACCAGCACCGGCTTCCAATAACGGTCCCAACGTCAGTGACAACCCTGACCCGGATTTCGCGTGCAGTTTCGATCAAGCTTGCATGTACCTAAGCAATTTCCAGCCTCATCAGCTGACTACAGGTGGACTAGTCCCGCTGCAAACTATCGATGTGGATGATGAAGAACACTGGACTGGCAGTGGACCGGCGCCGGCGCCAGCTGAATGGGAAATTCTATGGTGAGTATTGTTGCCGTATTATTTTCTGTGTTTTTTTTTTTTTTGACAATATAGCATACCATTTCTAGGCGTGGACCAGGATTCATTGTCATCTTTGAAGGTAAAGTATATAAAATATAATGTAGCCTTATGCACTGTACTTTACTAATGTAGCCTTACTGTATGCACTGTACTGTACTATTGTGCAGTTTTTTGAGCACTTTTCTTTTCTTGCTATAGGAATCATGAATAAAGCTTTCTTCCAAGACAACATTGTCCCTGAGATGCAATACATCACACGCGAGTTCACGAATGGTCACCGCTTCTACCAGGACAACGATCCGAAGCACACCGCGTCAAAAGCGCATATCCTTGAGCGCAGTATCAACTGGGTGAAGACGCCAGCGGAGTAAGTGCGGTAACCGTGTCTCATTTTTTCCCCACTGTTTTTACTGTGTACTGTATCTCTTAAACTAATTGTCCTTTTTTCCAATGACAGATCGCCAGACTTCAATCCGATCGAAATGGTCTGGCATCAGCTGAAGGACTATATCCAGAAAGTGGTAAAACCCTCCAAAAAGGACGAGTTGTTGAAAGGCATAATGAGTTTTTGGAACGATGTACTCACAGTGGAACGCTGCAATAAATATATAGACCATATTGCGACTGTGTTGCCCATTGTGATCGCGCGTAATGGGCAAGCATCAGAAAAGTAGTACTGTGCTGTAGTATTGTAAGTACAGTATGATACAGGTAAGTATGGCACAGATTTTTTCTTTCCCAATAGGCAGAGTATACAGTAGTTACAGTTTTTTCTTACTAGAGAGAGCAGCACCAGCCATCAGGTTACAGTGCATAGTATTTAACAGTAGTCAGAGTATACAGTAGTTCCTGTATAGATTAGTTTGACAGTACTACAGTAACTGCCTACTAACTGCTCAATTTTTTTCTTTCCAGAGAAAGCAGCACCAGCCATGTACAGTTGTACTATACAGAACGCACATAACTGCACTAATTTTTTGTTTTCTTGTTGTTTCAGGAAAAAAGGGTGGCCTGGGGGGAGGTGGGGTGTTGTGTCCAGTCTAATCTGTTTGTACAGTCAAATGTACAGTATATAAACAGCAGTAATGATGTACACAAAACCTCTCCTCTCTCAATGAACTACTGTACTGTACACAGAATAAGGAAAAAGATAAAGACGGAAAAAATAATATTACTATATATAATATATATATATATATATATATATTATACATTACAGTATATATTATTAAATAATATTCTTAGAAATGTGCATTACTCATGTTTATCCATGTTTTGCAAATGTTTTCTAAATGTTTATCCAATTTCAATCTGCCAGAAGAACTTATTATTCATGATTATTTTTATATTTGTATTTTTTGGTTCCTGATAAAATAAAATAAATATTTATTTACATCCCTGCTAATCATAATCATTGACAACACCTCCCTCCCCCCCACACCCACAGTACAGCAATGAAAATAAGAATGAATGACAAAACAACATGAATCAGTTAATGTTTTTTTTAACTCTCAATTCTCACAATGCTGTGCAAATCAGATTTACATTTCAAATTCGAGAAGAGATTTTTTAAAGCATTACCATAAACAAAGCATCAAAGGGTTGGGGGGGGGGTTGGGTGAGTCATGTGCAGTAATCAGCTAGCTCCCATCTCAAAGAGGATTACACGCAGGCGCAGTGAGGCTTTGAAGCTCGGCTATGGATGGATTAAAAACACAATGACTAACTTCAGAAAATTAATGACTCTGTGGAGGTGTCTGTCGAAAAGAGTTTGTGTGTGCGTCGGGGATGGATGAAGGATTAGTTGTGCAGCAGTTCAAAGAAATTACATACTGTAGAGTAGAGTACAGTAATTTCAAAAGGCAGTTCATCATAATAATTTGATCAATAAACCCCAAATATAGCCCCCAAATACAGTACATAAAAAGCACAGAAATCAACCATGGGCAGGCAAACGCACAGATTGAATATCGTAATATGAGAGGGAGTGGCTCAGTGAGTAAAAGACAGAGTGGCACTGAGAGTTTGAAGCAGGGGAGCCTGGTACAATTCCCGATGTCAGCTCCTTGTGACCTTGGGAAAGTCACTTTGTCTCCCTGTGCCTCAGGCACCAAAAACATAGATTGTGAGCTCCACAGGACATGGCAAAATGTCTCTGTAAAGCACTACGTATAATTAGCAGTGCTTTACAAAAACATGCAATTATTATTATTATTATATCAAGGTGATGCTCTGTGCAAATCAAATTCGAGAAGGGATTTTCCAAAACGTTGCCGTAAACAAAGCCTCAAAGCTCCCGTCTCAAAGAGAATTACACGCAGGCGCAGTGAGGCTTTGTAGCTCGGCTATGGACGGATTAAGAACACAATGGCAAGATTCAGAAAATTACTGACTCTGTGGAATTTCAAATCCTTGAGCTAGCATTCGTGGGGGACGGGGCTACAGGGTACAGCTGCATGAAGTTCAAAGCTAAAGACATACTTTAATTTCAAAAGGCAGTTCATCATAATAATACACCCCCAAATACAGTACGTAAAAAGCACACAAATCAACCATGTGCAGTCAAACGCACAGGGTCGCAGTCAAAAGCTACAGCACAGATTGAATATCGTAATACAGTAAGATGGTTTTTGCAGGCTTGTGGAGAAAAAAAAAATTACAATTAAAAAAAAAATTAATTTTTTTTTTGGTAACTCACTTAGGCAAGCAAGCAGTGGTGGGCAAAGTTACAGGCGCATGCGCAGTCCATTTCTGCTTTCAAGCAGCAATGTGATTGAAACCAGACACACATTCAAAGGAATGGTGTGGGAGAGATGTACTGCATTGCACAGAAGATAAGAAGTTGAAATACCCTGCAGTGCAGTTAATTATCCTGAGCGAGGGGAGAGCGCTGTATATGCCGAAATGTGACACTGTTACAGTACTGTACACGCCTATGCGTTTCAACAATTTTCAAATGAGACATACTGAGACATACTGTACTGCAGAACAGCACTGCAAATGCATGTATACTTTAAATATGCAAATTTACAATTTCTGCGCGCGCACACAGACTGTGTACTTGAACCACGAAGGTATTAGACTTCCAAGACAACAGCTCGCAAATGCTCTCTTGAGTTTTTACACGGCATTGCAGTATTGCAGACAGCGAGAATAAAATGCTAAAATCACGAGCGCGAAAATAACGCAGTTCACTCTGGGCGAAAACGACAAAAAAACGCACCGAACCGGGATAATCTGAGAGCCGCGGATCTAGCCGACTTAGACTCAGGTCGGCCGCCACTGTAATACTGTTAAAATAGGGCATTTAAAGTGAAAAAAATTAGCATTATGGCATCATGTGACTTTTCTGAATTCAGGACAAAAAAACATATCAGTACTTGGAGAGGAACATGTATTTAAAATACCTGAAGTTAAAGCAAAAGGGGGAGGTAAACAACACCCCAAGGAAGTCATCCTAAATATACAGTGAAAAGTAGGAAATCTTGGTAACCTCTAGCCAGGTAATTACTTCAAATACCACTCATGGAAAAGTGGATATTACTCTGTCATCATTGCATAGTTGATGGCTGCCATCTCACAAACCAGAGCTGTCCACAAGTGTAATCTGAGGAGAGGATGTGATCACTGTGCTGGTATAAATGCGTGAAAGTTATCTCAAAGGCGCATTTACACAGAAAGTGCTCACTATTCTTAAAGTGACAAAGAGGTGAATATAATATACAATAATGTGAAAAATAAATGTATATACGAAATATAAGTGTAGTATATAACGTTGTCACTCCCTGCTCAAACACCCTCTGGTGGGGCCTGTCTTCACTGGTCCCAAAAGTAGAACAATTTTTACGCAGTCAATGGGAGCATATACTGTAGGAGAAAAAACAACACAAACGGGTCTTATTGCAGATGACAGTGCTAAAAGATAGTGTAGCAATTTAAATCTTGGCTCGTATGTGCAACCTACTCACAAGATGTCAGTAGTAATAAAGCGACTCTAAAACTGTGGCAATGCTGTGTCTTTGTAGCAGGTGTGCATCAGATGAAAGTGTCCCCAGACAGAAGTATAAGGTAAGATGAACCTCAGCAGTACAGTATATAAGAAAAAATGTATCCATAGCACAGATCAATATAATAAAAAATATTCATATTTAAGATTGAAAATTTCACTTACAATAATGCAAAATGAAAAAGTCACATAACACTGTCATGTGTACTTGGAATGCGCCACTGGATTCTGCTTTCGTTTGAACGCCCCGTCAATCTCGGGAACCCTGCATGCTCTGAAGCTTCCCCACTGGAAGTGTTAGCGGTCTCATCTCCGTCACATCCTCGAGGGTGTGTGTCACTTCCGGTGTTGCTTTGATTGTCAGCTGGAAGTCAGGAGCGTGTCTACCCGGTGCTCTGTATTAGGCTGAGTATTCCACTCCACGCGTTTTGCCAAAACGAGGGTCACGGCTTCGTCAGGAATGTCTGACCCCCAATCTGTGTCTGACCCCCAATCTGATTGGTTGCAGTTGACCATGTGACTCCCTTTGGATGAGGTCACATCCTTTCCAAAAATTGACTCTGTCAACTACAACCAATCAAATTGGGGATATAGTTCTCACAATCTGATTGGTTGAAGTGCCATGTGGCGGATGCCATTTTGGATTTTGTGACGTCATGTTAAAGGGAAAGGAAGCGCAGACATTCTGATTGACTGGCTTCACTCCCTTTTCATGACGTCACATAAACAAAAAAGGCACATAGTTTTCACAGCCAATCAAGTGGCGTAGGAACCATATGCCAATTAAATGAGACGTTACCGGCCTTTAAAAGCCTTTGCAGCCTCATTTGATTGCAAGAAGCCGAGGAGGGAGGACTTCCTCCACCAATTGGATTACAATGTGTTTCAATTGAAGATGAAGAAGGATGAAGATACAGCTGCAGATGAAGAAGAAGATTCAGAAGAAGAAGGAGATAGAAGACCCCAAAATGGATTACAATTAACAGGTGAAGATAAAGAAAGAAGAAAACGACTTTGGATTTTTTTTTTACCTGTGGTCCATTGGTGTTTGGGATAGTGGATTGGTTCGAGAGTTTGCAAAGACCACTGGAATCGGAGGGTGAAGACATCTAAAGGTAAGAAAAAAAATTGAATGTATGTTAATTTTATTTTACAGATTTTTCACTGTATTTTTTGGGGTATTGGATTTTTTTTTGACACATTCACTGCTAATGTATTTATGTATAGCCCCTTTAGGACATAGCCCTGCAGTATGCTGACGAGGATGCCCTTCATTATGCCAGGGGCAAGTAGAACGTTTTTTATTTACTTTATTTATGCTGCCTGTCTAATGTTTTCTTTAATAATGGGCAACTGAGCAATTATCTATATCTGGATAATAGTTATTTTGCCCATTACTGTTCCGTATGAAGTGTTTGGTGGGAGGGGGGATGTGTATTTATTGAAATGTATGCCATCTTTATTAATTTTATGGCAGGGTTTGTACTGTAGGCCAGCGGGGACCAACCGAGGACCCGCGGACACCCGTGGGTACCACCCAGAGACACCCGCCGGCCTATGTTATCAATCCTGTGTTAAAATAAATAAATAAGGGTTTTATGTGCGGGTACAGGGTGTGGGTTATGAATTGTTGCTTATTATATATTGTAATGTTTATTGGGGCAGAGGTGGTAAGTGAAATGTCAAGTACCCCCTTTACTCACCCCCTCTGCCCCCAATAAAGCTGCTGTTGTCCCTTAACCCCTTCATTACCTTAGAAGTTAGCCGCTAAGGTAATGTAGTTGCCTGTAAATGTATTTTTATTGCATCGGATTGATGCTGGGTGTCTCCGGTGCTGTTATTAATGGATATCTGATCAATCCGATGCAGGAAAACTGCATTTTTTTTTCTAAGTGTCGTCGCTGCTTATCAGCAGCTTCTCACCCCCTTCTTGCCAAGTTTTCCTGGTGAGACGATTTGGAGAGGAAATAGCAATTCTAGAGTGGCGATTAGCCTCGATAAGCTAATCAGGGCTAATAGAATAGTACGAGTTTGACAAGCTGGCAATAAGTGGCTTCTCACCGCGCGTTTGGCGATTTTTTTTTCCGCCAACATTTTTTGGCGAATACAGTAGCTCTCTTATCACCGACTTATCGGTGCTTACTGAATAGCAGTGGGCTTTTTTAGCGATAAGTGGCTTATTGCTGTTTACTGCATGAGGCCCTAAATGTTTATATGTGATTGTTATTCTATGTGGTCAATTTGTTTCAAGTTGTTATTAGGCAGTTAAATCTTTGGAATGAAAAACAATACTGTGCATCTACACAAAAACTTTATATGGTTGTAAATATAATTAGAAGCCACATTTCAATCAGTCGAAAATTGTAAAGAAACAGATGTACAGTAGCTGATGTCATTACAGCTGCTGGCAGGCGCCAGCAGGATAAATAGTATTGGCTGTGCCTCTTTTTTTCATGAGGCTAATGCAAAACACAATGCTGTGTACTCCCGCTGGCTCATTATCTGTGTCATTCTACAATACAGTACATCTGCGTGAGCAATAACGTCTGCTACATCTGTAACACTAGAAGCAATATAATCTTATTTTAAGCATTCTTCATGCTTTACTATGCTAATTTACATACGGATTTAGAGAGGACCTTTCATGACTGAACGGGAACTTTCGCTCTTGTTTTGGTTTAAAAAATATTTCGCGTTTTTATTTTGGATGCGGTTTTGGTTCTAAAACATTTTTTTATTTTCATTTTGGTACTGGTTCCAAATAAGCAGGAAAATGCTAAAATAGCCTCCAGTATGAAAGATTAAAAGTTCTCAAAATAAGCATCAAATCAAAAATACAATTAGATAAATAAAATATTAGAACTCAAAAACTAAAAATAGTTAAAAGAAGAATAGATTTGTCGTGAAATACCCCACATTTTCAACTCCCCAGTAGAGATGGGTAATTGGACTGGTGTTCTGCTTTTTGTTCTAAAAGTTTTATGCATTTTGGGTCTCAAATTCTTAAGGGTTTAGGTTTTTTATTAGTGTAGCGCAATTTTCCCCACCCTATGGGAGATATGGCGGCTACGGTGTGATTGGTGGATTAACTGTGGCTCACAGAAGGCCCGCCGCTGGGAGCTTGGGGTGTACCTGATTCTTCTAGTGAAAGTGCCTCCACCTGCAAGGGATCCCAACTTGGTGGGATAAGCCCCTTACAGGAACAATACCAATAATACATACACTCAAGTATATGCTAACAAGCTTTACTGAACACAATAATATAGGTAACACTAGAGAGTGTCCCCAAAGTACATTGGGTGTCAGGCACCAATACCCTGATGTCCCAATGTCAAGGCCCACCCACAGTGTTGGAGATAGCGCTATCCCTTGAAGTGTTGGTGCTCTTAGTTGGGTACCTGCCCGGGGCTCCAGCACCTGGGTGATGCAGAAGAACAAAGAGAATCCGTCTGATCCAATGTGTCGTCCACGATGGTATTCGCATCCGCGTGGGTTAAATTCCGGCGTGGATAATATGAACTTACCGTCTCTAACATGTAGATGGCCAGGTCCCAGACCACAGGCCGCAGTCACAGCGTGGCGTTTCACCGGTGCTGTACCTGACTATATGCAGCTACTGGGGGAAAGGTCCTTAACTATGGGCTTTCGCTATAGCAGCCACAAGCTACTGTGAGTCGGGGCCTAGCTGGGGCCTAAGAAGGAAGATCTGGCCTAGTCCAATGAAGCACTGCTCCCTGGACATTACCTTCTCCTCAGAGGTGCCTCTTACGACTGGAGTGCTTTCAGATGCTCCAAATATATGAATATCCCTCTGCAGGGGAAGCTGCAGCCCTATTGGCTGTTGAGCAACATGTGGTACACTGGCGACACGTTTAATCCTTACTTGGCTAGTTCCACAAGCCGGGAGATTTCCCGGCTTGCTAGCCAAATCCCCTCAGCGTGCCACGCATCACCGATGCGCGGTCACGCTTCATCGGGTGCCTGCGCCCCATGCGCGCGTGCCCAGGTCTCCCCGAGGGAGCCCTGGTGTCCCACGATGTGGGGGACGGCGGTGGGGGGTTCCGGGGGACCCGGCGGACCCGGAGAGGGGGAAGCCCCGATCGGAGGACCGCTCCTCCGAGGCTTCGGCGCGCGCACGGGACACCCCGGCGCGCGCGCGGTTACAGTCGCGGCCGAGACCGGGTACATGTAAGAATAAACTCGGCCGCGACAGTATACCTCCCTGGGCATTCTGGGGGCTGTAGTCCCCTATGGGTCTATCCTCCTATTGGCCGCTACTACCAGGGACCTTCCTACTCATGTGCAATCCCTTGTAATGTCCGCCACACTGCTGCTGGTCCTACGCATGCGCAACTGCTCACAAGATGATGGCACCCTTTACCGGGAGCCTCCGGCGATGCGCTCGCCTTGTTAGTGAGTTTTAGAATTGTTTCTGTTTTTTTAACTACTAATTACATTAGCCTGCATATGGATGGAGTTAACAAATATAAGAACAAATGTGTCTGGAAGTAGTGTTCCGTCTGCTTTTTAATGAAAGAATGCCAAAGGTCTCCTTGCATATGGGTATTCTTGTTAATTGAGGAATATCATCCTATGCTACTAAAATCTGAGAAGTATTACAAAGCTTTATGGTCCTGCAGATTGTCATTTTGCATTTGCTCAAGTATAAGAAGTTAGATATTTTTAAAAATTTATATTTTCTGAATTAAATTCTATTGTTATCACTATAGTGTTTTTTTAATGTCAGTAGACAGAAGTCCAAAGTAGACATGATTCAGATAACAAATGGTTGAATAATTTCAGAACAGTACAAAGTATGCATCACCTAAAACAAGGGACGACCATGGTTAAAAAAAACATATTATTTATTACACATATTTAAGCATGGACAATGGATAATCACGATAATCAATTGTCTGTCTGTCCTGCAATCATCATACCCTGCTGTCTATTTAGTTCAATCTAGGTAAAAACATGCAGCGGGGCCTCGGCCTTAGTCTGGTGGAGGCCAGGAAAGATTAACATAGCAGGAGTCCCTTTCAGAAGCAGAGACACCCGCTGCATTAATCCCTTTAAAGCAGCCAACATTACTGTACTAGGCTTTTCCGCACTGGGAACTACGAGTGGGCTCCATTCAACAGTTCTCTCTCTCACCCAAACTGAACATATATCGCGTTGAATCAGTACAAGATTTAAATTAATTATTCAATTAATTCAGGGTTGGCTTGAGAAAACTTGCATTTCCATTGTTTTTCCCTGGCAAAGAACTCAGGGCATCTGTATGTTATTCTGCTTTTTTTTTGGTCCTTGAATAATACAGAGGGTAAACTCAACTACTTTTGCATCTGGCAAATACAATAGAATCTATATGTTAATGTGCATATTGTAAAGTTCCAAGTATCTTTGATATTATGAGAATTATCTGTTATTTATATGTAAATATAATAAAAGTGAAATGAAAGTGTTTTTTTTATTGCAATTGAGAGAAAGTTTATGATCTGCTCTCCTTACAAACAGTAAAAAAAATATTGTGATGATAACATATAGATTAAAGAATTTAGATTGTGACTTTCAATTTTATTAGAAATCCTCACCTTCCTGTACACTTACAGTATATTTATGGTACGCAGTAAACATTATGGTGCTTTTCATATTATATTTCAAGTCTAGTTTTATTCTGAGCTATTTTATAAAACTTCAGTCAGTAGCTCATGAAAACAGGTTGTATAGGTTATGGTATTACTCCGGCAAAATGTCTTCAATAAATAAAGTACCAGACAATGAAAGGGAACATATATAAAGATTAATGTATCAGACTCTTAGACTTGCAATGAATAAGTGTTATTTGTTAGCCCAACATTATTGGAAAGATGCTCTTTTTTACGGAACCAGGTGACAAATTAAAAACCACCTGAGTTGCACACAATTTTCCTCTGCTTAGTTAAAGAATTGGGTTTTCATAGTCATTTTCTTAGATTGATTTCAGGTGACAAAATGCTGCTGTACAATGCTGCTGCTCTATACATTCAGGCATGTCAAATAAGTCATATGATGCCATTTTTCAAAAGCAACCATCACTGTGGATAAACATACATTTCTTCATAAAGCTTTTCCATTATAGTTTAGGATAAGCAAGCATGGTATATGCTTGTGTTGTATTGTATTGTATGTCTTTATTTATATAGCGCCATTAATGTATATAGCACTTCACAGTAGTAATACACATGGCAATCATAAATAACAAATAATATAAATAACAGGTCATGAGAATAAGTTCTTCAGTCATAGAAGTAACATTAAGGAAGAGGAGTCCCTGCTCCGAGGAGCTTACAATCTAATTGTCTTGTGATTTCCCTGAGTTTAATTCCTGCAAAAAATTTGCATACACAAGACTGATGTTTCAAGCCTGTCATTTTTATTATTCTTATATCATTTTGTTTTCTGTACAAGAAATACAAAGCTCCAGTAAATTCAAGATAAATGTATGGGTAAGAGCTATAGACATTAAAGGAATCAATATGAGAGGGAACCCCTACCCTGCCCTGAATATCTTGTAATCTAAATTAGGTACTGGGGGGCAAACAGATGCAATAGGATTATGGACCATATTTACTTAAAAGTGCTACTCCATATGACACCTTTTTATGTTGGAAGACTCCTTACAACCCTATTCAAGTGAATTGGCCACAAAGGGACATATATTCTAAGTGGTATTACTTCATAAACCACCTGTTAAGTATTTACTAAGTTGTGCTTGTCATGGTAATATTATGAGCTATTAATTCCCTTTTGGTGCTTGAGGGGTTAATGAGATACACTTGTTTTAACAAAATACAAAATGCTGGTTTGAAACCAATCAGGACTGGTCTGCTCTGAACTTCATAGGGACTTACTTGGGGCGGGGATCAGTCCTAGATAGCCCACTCAAGGAGTTAACTGTTTTAATCATTTTCTATAGGCATGGTCTGGGTAGAGTAGCTTCAAAGCATCCCAGGAGGGGTGTGCTTATTCTGGTGCCATGAGGAAAGAATGTCTGGAAAAAGATTTTGAAAATCACATGTCCACAGAGGTGTATTTGGGACCAGATACGGGATATTTCATTGTCTCTTACCAGTGACCACTCTGGGGGAAAATCTATGGTATTTGGTAAAGTATAGGTTTCCTTTAATGTGTTCCCCTTTTTATTTTAAGAAGCTGTTCTGCCTTTTATTGTAACTGCATATTTTTTGTAATACCTTTTCTGTAATCTAAGCACTGTATTTTTATATTTATTAAAACATTTAATAAGTAATGCTTAGGGTTCTGAATGAACTGATTGCACACTCTGGGGAGACAAATTACGGTTCAGACACATTTTTGCTACAACTGAAGTGTGTTAAAGTGCATACAGGTGCAGCGGCCGTTATTCGAACAATTCTCAAAGTGGATTCTCAATATTTGTCTGTGATCCTCACTAGTTTTGCCGCATCAGACTAATGGCCCATTGGATTAACACAGCAGGAGTCCCTGCTGTGTGAGTCCTACCAGGGTCTGCCTTTCTGTAATAGACGCGCAGTAAGAGAGAGGCTGAATCAGTCACTCTAACTGCACGCCTCTCACATGCAATCGTGGGGTTTTATTTAATTTTAAACATTACAGTAATGTAGCAGGGGGTCTCCAGAGCTGAACCACATTGAACTCAGTACTGGGGCCCCCCTACTTCCCAAGATACTGGCCCCGTTATGGGGTGCCGGTATCTCCTATGCATGGAAATGTCCGATCACGTGACGCGAGACATTTCATTGCATAGGAGATGCCGGCACCCCATAATGGGGCCTGTGTCTTGGGAAGTATGGGGCATCGGACCTGAAAACAATGCGGTTCAGCACTGGAGACCCTCTGCTACATTACTGTAATGTATAAAATTAAATATCTAGTAATTACCAATACACAACCTACCCCATACCGCCACATACTGTAAAACCAATATTTATTTTTATAGACACAGGATTAATACCACAGGCCAGCGGGGGTCCCCCATTTTTTTCTATAATAAACAGGGACCTGGGGCCCTGGCAAATATTAGTCTGATATCTTTGATCATATTTGCATACCCTCAGGTGGTGGCAGTGGATAGATCTGATTTGCAATTGAGTAGGGGTTAATATTAACTCACTGGTTCCTGGAGGAGGAGAAAGGTGGGGTGGCTAGAGTAGCCATGTGTATTAAACCTGGTTGCAGATCTAAGTCACATACTCACTTGGGTGCTGTTCATGGCGTGGTATTGGGACGATTGATGAGAGCTATAACTCATTGGAGGGACCTTTGCGAAGGTGAAGTGTGGAACAGTTTGTGAGCTGTATATTAATCCTGGATCCCGTAGAGGAAATAATGTTCATTTGACGGACCTTTGCTGAGGTGAGAAGTGGGAGCGCTTGCAAGCGTCAGTATTAACCCTTGTCCGTATGCAGGTCGCGTGCTAGCTGGGTGCCGTTCGTGACAGTGCTGAATTTTTTTTTATGGAGTAGCAGAAAAGACAGTATTGCCCTATATTTAAGTACATATGGCTTAAAAGTGGGAGTATAAATAAAGAGAAGTTCCTTGCAGTAAGATTCATTCAAAAGTAAGTATACACATTGTAAGAGAAAGTGGTCTTGTGCAACTCACACAAGGTGGAAACATTGTTGAAAAGCATTAGGGCCTATATGTAAGCACCACAATTGTCGTTTTCTTTGCACAATTGGCACATTGAAATCTTATTTTTAATTTTGCTGTGTGCTCCTACCATATGTACTAATCTTAAATGTCTAAATATGTACCATCAGCATAAAAAATGATGATTCTTTTGTTTGCTGAACAAAAATGGACTGTGCTAGGCATACAGATGTAAATATATACTAAAAGAATATATCCTGTGTGGCTAAAAAAAATAAAATTGCTTGTAAATCTTAAAAAGTCTGTTAGTAGTGTAGAATGAAGTTGCTATGAGTGTGACATACTGTGTGTCACCCCAATAGCAACTTATTCAGTAGGAAGTGTCAATAGGAGGAGTTAGGTAGGAGTTACACGACTCAGAGGGGTCGATCCTCAGGGGTCCATTAAACTGGGCTACTAGTGAGTTAGTTTTCCTCTGTTTAACATGTATCTACAAAGTTAATGATATGCAAAAACGACGGCCGTTCAGTAAATTAGCATTGTTATGTTAGCTGTATTAATGGGGATTTATAATGGTGCTCGTCTCATGCCAGGGAACAGACCCGCAGGGCCAAGGTAAACATTCCCGACCAGAGACAGGGGCCGGAGTCCTGTTTACAGTAGTAATTGTTGGTAGTAGCTGTTGCCTACCGGGTTGGTAGCAGGGGGGGGAGGGTTAACCACTTCATTACCTTAGCGGTATTAATCGCTACAGTAATGAAGGGGTTAAGTCCACCCGCAACACCCCCAATACCACCTTCACCTTCACCTACCCCCACAACCCACAATAAGCCTAGCACTGGTGTTTAACCCCTTCATTGCCTTTTTGGTTAGCCGCTAAGGTAATGAAGCTGTTTAATGTAATTTTTATTAATAGTGTGTGGGAACAGGGAGGCTCTTGAGCTGAACCATTTGATTTCAGCCTCAGGGACCCCTGCTTCCCAAGTTACAGGCCATGGTATTTTAATCACCCTGTTACGTCATGCTGACCCTTTAAAAATGGTGGTGGTAACGGCACCCGATGCCCCATACAAGGGCCTGTAACTCGGGAAGCAGGGGGTCCCTGAGCTGAACTGCTTTGACCTCAGCCTCGGGGACCCCCTGATTCCTGAGTTACAGGCCCTTGCATGTGGGCATCAAGTGCCGGTACCGCTACCTTTTTTAAAGCGTCCACGTGAAATAACTAGGGGATTTAAATACCAGGGCCCGTAACTCGGGAAGCATGGGGTCCCGGAGGCTGAAATCAAAGCGGTTCAGCTCAGGAGACCCCCTGCTCCCGCACACTATTAATAATAATTACACTAAAGCAGCTTCATTACAATAGCAGAAAGCCGCTATTGTAATTCATTTTTAAATTGTTTAAAGTTGTGTTTTAATACTTGTGTAGATGAGCAGGGGTCTCCGGAGCAGAACCGCATGGATTTGAGGTCCGGGGACCCCCTGCTTCCTGAGATACAGTCCCCATTATTGGGTGCCGGTATCTCCTATGTATTTAAATGTCCCGCGTCATGTGACCTTGGGAATCCAAAGCATAGGAGATACCGTCACCCCATAACGAGTGGGATTTGCGAAGGGAGAGACGGCTCTCTCTCTGCAGCAGATAGACCGGTAAGGCTTTATAGGAGGGACAATCCTATTGCCGCCATATACTCACCATTTCTGCAAATGTTGTTACCACTGGTATTCGGGCCTTTCTTAATACCGTGATAGCAACGCTGCCAAAAAAAAGCGATTTAAAAACCCTGGCGATTTTTTTTTCCAGCCTTTTCTTCATGAGACCCTTAATTGGATCTCGGAAGGTCTACGCAACAGAGTATAATAACATGTATCAACCTCTATGTATCTGTGCATCAATTTTATGTTTGGGTCAAAAAAATTCAACAAGTCTGCGATGACAAACCTTTTTATCGAACAATTTGCTTCAAATGTGAGAATGTACATTACACAGTACATTTAAAACAAAAGCAAACAGAAAATGGAGCAATGCATTAAAACAAACTTGTACGTAGAGATGGGCAAATCTGCCGAAGTCCGTTTCCCGGATTAAAATCTGTTTTAGGGTATAAAATCCGCAAACAGATTTGGGCGGTTTCAATCTGCGTGGATTCATCAAAATCTGCCATTGGTTACAACCCGTAGAGGAATTTGTGGAATCCAATCAACAGATTCAGCAATCAGTTGGTGCATTCTTAAGTATCTGCCAACGGATTACTGAATCCATGGGTTGGTTTTTACAAATCCATCCACGGGTAGCAGAATCCATGGAGTGTACTGATAATAATAAAAACGCAAATCACCCTTTTTGACATTGATCCACAGAAATCCGCTGATCAAAAAAAACGGTTGATCTGCTGCAGATCCAAATTATCAAAACATATGCCCCTATCTCTACATGTACTTTATGTGTACTTTGTTTACATTAATATATATCCCTCATACAGTATGTATCAACTAATAAGTTATGTGATGCAGTACGGATATTTCATTATATACTGTAGGCTAACAAAATGTATTATTTCCAAGGTATAGCTATTATAATAATTTAAAAACTACTCAGTGGTTTTATATTAAAAAAATACACATACTTCTGTTTTAATTAAATTTGTATCAATCAGATATTCAACATGATGCAATGTTTCAAACGTATTTTAAACCATTAATTATTCATCATATGTATGAAGCCTTCATACCTACAAACACATTTTATGAAGATTTATATTTTACCTTTTAACCTTTACCTTTTAACAACAAACTCTCAATGCACAAACAAAACTCAAATATGATCTTAGACTTTGTAGAGTTTATGTTAATTTTGAAGACAAAAAGTACAATATTGAGTAGATTGAGTGCATTATGATCCACATTTTGACCCACTTACAGTACGTTGTAAGAAAGAACCTTGGTGATAGATTGAACTTTCAGAATTGTATCAGAATATCACTTAGTGACTCAACTGTGAGAAGCAATGAGGAAGATGGAAACAATATACAATATACAGAGGAAGATGGAAGAAATATACACACATACAGTAATATAATAAATTAAAGTAACATTGTTCTATATGCTGGGAATATATGAAGTCAGGTATGTGCTTTATGTCAACTGACTACTACATTTAATGGAATTTGTTTGGAACATCTAATGTAAAGATTAGGTATAGGAATAAGGAATCTTGAGTATTATGGCATTGAGAAATTTTATAGGATACTGCATAGGGGGCCTATGCAGAAAGGTCAGATATGTCAGCTTTCGGCAGATTTGCGTCAAAAAAGCTATTCTGTAAGCTCAGATATTTGGTGATACTATACATTTTCGTCAAAAACAAATTCAGAAAAAAGTCACAAAACGCGTGGCGATAAGCCACTTATTACCACTTATCGGCAGAATTTCAAACTCGCTCAATTCTAGTAGCCCCGATCAGTTTATCGAGTCTGATCGCAGCTCTAGAATTGAGAATTATTTTCCGAATCGCCTTGCCAGAAAAATGTGGCAAGAAGGTGGGGAGAAGCTGCCGAGAAGCGGCAAGACGACACTTAGAAAAAAAATGCATTTTCCTGCATCGGATTGATGCCGGGAGACACCAGAGCTTATATCCTTTAATATCAGTACCGGAGAACCCAGAGAACCGGAGAACCCGGAGAAACCGGCATGAATCAGATGCCATAAAAAAGCATTTACAGTCAACTTCATTAACTTAATGGCAAACCGCATAATCATGCAGTATGACGTATATATAACCCCCTTTCCCTATGCCTAAGGGAAACCGCGGTGATCACTTGTGCTGCTGTACCTGTGAGGCATACAGGAAGCCACCTTTGGAGCCTGGGATGCTATCTCTCCCGATACAGCACCTCCACCTATGAGGATCCCATTGTAGGTGGGATTGGCTCCTCATAGGAAACAATACTCACTAATAATAATACAACCAATGTATATAAACACACTTTACTCATACATAATATAATGACACCAACATATCAATACACTGCAATACATAACAATAATAATGAAGGATGCCCCAAAGTACTGATGGTGCCCTGGGCACCTGTAACCCGATGTCCAGAAGCAGATCCTTCCCAAAGTGTATGTGAGGGCAACGCTTCACCACCCCCACCCCCTGTGAACCGTTGGTGCATGTGTGATACCTTCCTGGGTACAACAGTACACCAGGGGCCACTTTTGGAATTACGCTGAAGCAGTTCCCACGCAGCGGGGTCTCCAACACCAATCCCCTCTCGCCTAAGGGTCCAAGTCTCCACGTGGTGCGAGCTCCAGCTGGAGTATCTGACACAAATTCTCTGAACACTGCCATCTCTCAAGTAAGGAATGTTCCTTATAGTATGGCACTTTTGCTTTAGACAAATCCTGGCTTTGTCACATAGGTGTATGTACATCTTTTATTGCATATTGCATTGTCACTTTTTTCTTGTTTATATGTACACAAGGTCATATATGTTGGTGTTTTTGTAGTATAAATATTTATGGTAGAATCATTAATATGGTTTTTAATTTGTATATGTTTTCTTCTGTAAACATGTTAGAGAATCTGTCAGGATTTTTGTCTATATGTTTTTAATGTAATACATTTTTGATATTGGCCCTCTGTCCCACCGGTACACCTTTTTTCTAGCTGTGCTCTGGATTTTCTATTTTTGAAAACCCTTGCTACCATCGGCTTGAGGCACTGGCCCTCTCATAGAGTGAATGTCATTAACACCTTTTGTTGTGGGGATGGTTCCTGAGTAACAGGACCATGGCCTGATCCTTCGTTGGTGTTGGAAGCTGACCCATCTAAGGGATCCTGACTTTTGTCAGATGACGGATCCAGTATACGTTTGAATCTACATCTTGTCTTGCCGTTGAATGGTCAGCTTCACGTTCCCTCACTTGAGGAATGGGTAACAAGTGATTGCGACGTCAGACCTTTACCCTGCCTTCCGAATCCTTGATGAGGTAAACAGGGAGGTCAGGCATCTGAGATTCCACTTCAAATGGAGCGTCTCTCCAATGGTCAGCTAACTTGTGACTCCCCGGAATTCCCTGAATGTGCTTCACCGGTATATCGTAGGAACCTTGTCTCCAGGTTGAAGCGCACAATATTGTACCTTACAATCGTACCTCCACTTGTTGTTCTTGTTTAGCTTGGTGATGGCTTCTTCTGCTAAGTGATACGCTTTCTGGAGGTTGTCCTACAGCTGCTGTACGTACTGGTAGTGTGTGGTATTGGAGATTCCATAAGTGGACACCCTCAGGCGAATATCCACCGGCAACTGGGCTTCTCGGTCAAACATAAGGAAGTAGGGTGAATAGCCGGTGAACTCATGCCTTGTGCATGCACCAAATGCTCCACGTGCTTGCTGCATCCTGCCTTATCGGAGTCCTTCAGAGTGCCCAGCATATCCAGTAGGGTCCGGTTGAACCGATCCGGTAGAGCATCTCCCTCAGGATGATAAGGAGTCATTATGGACTTTCAATATTGAGAAGCTTCAGCAACTCTTGAATGAGCATGCGTTCGAAGTCCCGCAAGATCCGAGTGTATGCAGTTCGGTAGCACGTAGTGTACGAAGTACCTCTCCCATAGAACCTTAGCCACCGTGAGGGCCCTCTGGTATTTTATGGGGAAGGCTTGCGTGTAGCGGGTGTAGTGGTTCGTGATCACAAGCACATTCCTGATACCCCTCGAATATGGCTCAATACATAAGAATTCTATGCAGACAAGGTCCATGGGACAAGAGCTCTTCATATGGGCCATTGGAGCTGCTCTGGCAGGCAGTGTTTTCTGCTGATACACCGCAAGCATCTGTGGCATTGGTGTTCCACCGATTCCCTCATCTTGGGCAAGAAGAACCGGTCTCATATTTAGACCGAAGGTCATGTCCACTCCCATATGTCCATGGTCATCATGTAGCGATCATAGGACCATTTACTGTAGGTTCCTGGGTAGAACCACCTGTCTTCAATTCGATGTTGTGGTACAGAACCACCAGATAGAGTAGACCATTATCAATAGGAACTTATCTCACATAAGGATGGTGACTGTGTCCACAGGGGCATGCTTCACCAACAATGGATTCTGGTTGTGAATAGCCCGTACAGCTCTAGCCACTGGATATCGCACCTGTTCATGGACGAGTTCTTTCCATCTTTTGACAGTCTTGAGTGACGGACATGCCCTCAGGATGACAGTACACTCGGGGAGTGCTCCTGATTGGCAGCCCAGCGAATCTGCCACTCAAAGCTCAGAGAACAGTATGTTTCCGTCCATCATGGCAGATGTGGAACACATAGCCCAAATCCTGGGCCCGGGAATTTCTTCCCACTCTCCGTCGTCAGAGACTGGGTTCAGTCCGGATCTTCTGGACAGTATTTCAGTTCACACATTCAGGGGGCCTGGCTTGTACTTCAGGGTGAAATTGTAGTTGGACAGCGTGGCCAACTATCTGTGGCCGGTGGCATCCAATTTGGCGGATGTCATGATGTAGGTAACCGGATTGTTATCTGTTTTTACTTCGAAGGATATAGGTAATCGTATAGTTTGTCTACTACAGCCCACTTGAGGGCTAAGAACTCCAGCTTTTGAACTGGATAATTCTGTTCGCTTAGAGTCAGGCTGTGACTCACATAAGCAACCGGTCGAAGTCCCTCTGGATATTTTTGATGCAACACTTCCCCCAGTCCGTAGAAACTAGCATCTACATGCAACACGTAGGGTTGTTCTGGATCGGCGTAGGCCAGCACAGGGGCTTCAGTGAGCCGTTACTTCAGGGTCGCGAAACCCTCTTCACAGGCAGAGGACCATTTCTCGCTGAATGGGGTTTTGGGGTTCCTCGTTTTCTGACTAGATTCTCAAGGGCATACATTCAATAAGTTATTCAAAACTTTGGCTATGCTGGAATACTCTTCTGCGAATCGCCGATAATAACCACAGAATCCAAGGAAGGAATGAAGCTCCATCATATTATCAGGCCTAGGCCAGTTTACTATGGCAGGGTCTGTGGCCACTCTATCGATGGAGACAATGTGGCCCACATAGATGATGGAGGATCTGAAGAATTTGCATTTGTCTAGCGAAAACTTCAGGCCTTCCGTATGTAATCGGTCTATGACCTTCAGGAGATGCTCCTCGTGTTCATCCAACATCCGACCGAAGACGATAATGTTGTCCATGTAGACCAGACATTCTCGGGGGTTCATGTCTCCGATGATCTTCTCCATGAGCCGCTGGAACATGGCAGGTGCTCCACAAATGCCTTGAGGCATTCTGGTGAATTGGTAGAACCCCAATAGGCAGACAAACACAGTCTTTTCTTGAGACTGCCGGAATTTAGCTCGTATAGCCCGGTCAGCTCAGCTTAATGATTTTTTTGCCCCTTCCTTTGCCTGGTAACACCCAAAACCCAGGGTCTTTTGGATTAGCTTTCCTATCCAGGCTGGGGGAACCCTTAGCGTTACGGACACCCATCTTAATTTCATTCTCTAGTCTAAAGAGAATTTCTGTCTTCTCATCAATGGTGAACGCTCCTTCCTCCCACCAATGATCTACGATGGGACCAGTGCATAGTATGTACCATGTATATCTCAGTTCAGGGGCATAACCCTGGAATAAGGGTTACCACCAGGGACATGGTTCAGGATATGTGGATTCATATCCAGTATTAACAGATCTGGCAATTACAGGGGACAAGGCACTTGCTGACCCTGATGGTGATGAAACTAGGGACACCTCTGAGAGTGACCCTGAGGATCTCCTGAATGACTGGAAGGAGCCTCTACTTCCCGGCCTCTTAATGCATCTGGAGACAGATCTATTCCAATCTGAGTCTGAACTCTCGCTTAACCACCTATTAATATCTATCTCTTCAGGGAATTCTTTTAATACAAACCCCTGTACAGCAGGATAAATATATTTCACAGTCAGAGTAGGTAGGCAGAGTACAATCCAGTGACATCCAAGGCAGGATTGAAAAACATGAGAAAAAATCCCAGGCAAACTCTGAAATAGACAGATCAATTTATTAGCAAGCTAATGCCATAATAAGGGCTTCACGAACTAATTAATTAACTGGTGCCCGGCCGGAGTCACCGCGGGCCACACAGAGAGGCCAGGGGGGCCTCATGCGGCCCGCAGGCCGTATGTTGTGCAGCCCTGATATATGTATACAAACCATATTGGACTATCTGAGCACCACATTCTACTGCTTAAATATGTTTCACACCCTGAGAACTGCACTTGGATGACATGGCAGAGTGAACCTGGGCAAAGTCCTGTAAGTCCAGTATCGGGGCAGTAGCAGGTGGGGTACTTAAAGCTAGGGCCATGGACTGGGACTCAAACACATCTTTATTAGGTGATACAGACCGGGACTTCACTTCCCCTCTAGCTGGGAGTGATGCCTTAACAGCTGCCAAGTGGTGTCCTCTACCTAGTCAAGCAGATGGTGGCACCAGGGCAGGAAGAGTCTTCTTTCCCTTTGCATAGAGACTCTTCTCTCTGTGGGGCCAGGTCCACACACACACCGATTCAGGGCCCAGCGGTGGACTGACCAGCTCCGCAGGTGCCATCTTGGTGACGTCACTCCCGGCCGCCATTCTCGCGAGACTTCCGGTGCAACCACCACCCAGCTCCATTGATGAAGTCACTTCCTGTGAGACCGGAGGCTCATAACCAGGCTGCGCACAGGACGAGGCCGAAACCTGTGATACAAGCGAGTAGACCGCGACCGGCTCCGCTGCAACGGAAGAACATGACGGCTCACCCACGGCAAGGTAGGGGACGTCCAGTGTTGTCTCCGCAGGTGGTAAACAGACTGCTCCGACGTCGTCTGAAGCTGGTGATCAGTCTGAAGGCTCCGGAACCTCCGCATCTGCTGGAACGGGTTCTTCTGGACCGGATCTTGTCTGGGCTGCGCAGGAAAGTGGTGGTCTTTCCTTCACAGGTCCTGCAGCGTATAAATCTTCCTCTAGGGGGGACACCTCTGCCAGGACGCGATGACAGGGTGAGCCAATCATCCGGGCAACAAGACTTTAGGAGCTACCATGCGCCGCGTTCACCCGAGGGCCCACGCCCGACACCCCTGGGGCAGTCCACATACCCCTATCGTTGGTCGGTTCTGGTCCCAGGCCTGGGACCAACGGTACCATCACTGTAGGCTGCAACTGCCGTGGTAGGGCCCACGGGCCCACAGCATACACCGCAACTGAGTTAGGGTAAATACTATCAGGTGGAACCGGACCACCTTCGCCTCCGGCAGTGCTCACAAGGGCACACGGGCCCACAGCATCCGTGGTAGGGGGAACTGGATTGAGACCGCAGCGGTCCAGGTAACGGCTCATGCTGGCCATAGGTATGTCTCTGCAGGCACTGGGCTAGCCGGCCGCAGAAAATAAGTGCCACAGTGTTGGCACCGTGCTTCTAGGCCAAAGGACCCTCCAGACAGGCGACAATGAGCACATAAGCAACGTAGGTGGTAACTTCCTCCCACTCTTACCACAAGGCAGCAGCCAGGGAGAGAGTAGTTTGTTGCTTCCAATTCAGCATTTTCGTTAGACAGAGCCATTTTAGTACAGTGAAGCCTTACGTGTATTCGGTAGCTCTTCTCTCTTCCTCTGCTCTTAGAGGAATGGTTCAGGGGTCCGGTCTGCAAACACCTCCCATCCCTCACAACAGCCATGATTGGCTGGTCCTCAACAGCTCCTCCCCTGGGTGAATCTCAGACGTGCAGCTATGATCACTAGCTGGGCTTGGCTTTGTCCTAGGCCAATCAGCTCACTGGACGGTACCCTTCGCTTGGCGCCGAAAGCTTGCAACTTAGTCTTGCAATTTTCTGTACTTTTGCACTGCAGCCAACGCGGTCCCGTTTTGCTTGGCAGGAGCGACATCTTAGACTTCAGTACCCACACTCACGTGCATCCACCCTCACGGTGGACACCATCTTTAGACTCTGTAGCAAGCACCAACCCCAGGCTAGAGCACTTCCCCTGGAACACGTACTAACCCCAGGCTAATACAATGTCCCATAAACATGTACACAAACTGCTTGAGAAGGGTATCCATGTTCCCTGGTGTAGCCTCAGGGTACGCCCCAACTATAGAACTATGTGTTCTGGTGAAAGTATTTTCCAAGTTCCCCAGTATCCTGCCTTCAGGGCACGCCCCAACACAGTCTCTTTTTGGCAAGAATCTGCGCAGATCCCCTCCCTGATGCTGCTTCAGAGAGAGACTCCCCCCCTTCCTTAACTTGGCTGGGTGCCCAAGGTTCCTGGTGTAGACTCAGGGTCCTGGCCCCTTTCTGCTGCTGTTACTGCCTGCTTTCTGCTGCTAAAAGTCTGTCCTGTCCCTCTCAGCAGTGCCTCCAAATGTAACACGTGCCCCCCCCCACCAACCTCACTTAGGGACCAGTGTATGGGAGAGGGCGCATTACCTTGCTGTATAGTGCTCTACCTGTTGGTTTACAGTAGGTCTGAGTAGCCTGCTTGATTGGATGAGACATGCGAGGACAGGCTCGCACAGTGCTCTGGGTTCTTCACAATGGTGTCAGCGCCTCCAGCAGTGATGGATCCCATGAAGTGTAGGTGTTAGCCCCCGTAACTACACAACTACCTCCCTCCAGCCCAGGAACTGACACATTAGGCAGAGGTATCTTGAAAAGGACTTTATCACAGGCATTCTTCATCAGCTCTGTTAGCAGCATATCATACTCCACTCGTCCTAGGATTTTTAGACAGTGCATTCTCTTCTCTACTGCTCTGCTCCAGGTGGTCATTAGGCTAGCCAGCCCAATATGACAAGCTAACCCTGCCATGGAGAAGACTCCCAGCTCGCTCATCCTCCATCACCCTAGGCAGGTCGTAGAGAGGGACACTCTCACCCTCCTTACTTTTGGAGGAGCAGGAGGCAAGCACACATCCTCTCTCTCCAAGGTGGAGAGGAAGACTTTCTCTCTTCCTCCTCACTCCCTGAGGAGCTCAGAGGAACTCCCCCTAACTTTTAGGCTACTCCCCTAGAAACTTCTTAAAGGGGTGGGCTCATGGTCTTTACCCACCTACAAGGGGCTGTATACTGGCCATGAGTCACCACAGACCTTCCTTCATTTTTTGGGGAATCAGAAGGGGGGTCAATGGCCCACAGATTAACCTGGTAATGCCTGGATCTTAACAGTGCTTACCTAGCAGATACACAATGTGGAGAGAAACAGGTACAGCTGGACATACCCTGTTACATTAGTTTTGGGGGAAAAGGCAAAGTTCTCCTGGGTTGTGAACTGGCATGAAAAACTTGCATATCTCTAATGAAAAAACACATATAGTGTTAAAATATGTTTACAAAACCATGTAGGGGCGACTGCCCCATTAAATAAAAACAAAGTAAATCCACGTCTCATTTAGCCTCCACAATTCTCTTTTAGTATTCCGTTCATCATACATGGAAGGTCAAGCTTAATCAGAGAAAGAAAAAAATTATTATATTATTTGCAATTGTTAGATTCACTGATTTCACCCTTTTCTCAGACATGTTTGATATTTGCATATATCCATGATGTACAGTATCTGAAACCTGTAGCATAAGCATATCTTGCAAGAAATGGGTTTCAGCATAATAGGACTACTTTATGAACTTGGAGATTGGAAGGATACCATTATTTGTCTGTAAATGTAATTAAATATGCGAATGTATGTAAACATTTTTGCAGCACTATCAATAGTCTTATTTTCACAAATGTAACCAATTTTAGCAATTTATTAAAATATGTTAGGTTATGATATTCACTAGAAGAGTAAATATGTCATGTACCTATTATACACAAATAAACAAAAGATGGAAAATAAAAGATTGACCTTGGATCTTGATGTTGGTTGTATGTCTTTTTTTTAATATAAGTTACTGCAATTTTACAGGGTGGCAGACTTTCCACAATATACTCTTGTATCCTCTAGCGATAATCTTATACCAGAACCTGAAATAACTTTCTGAAAGCATGTGATATTTCTACATCACCCCAAGCTTTTCTGTCATTAACGTGTTAGTTATTGTTATATTTCGTTTTGTCGAAGATTCTATACCATTTTCCTTTCTATTGACACTAGAGTAGTCCTGCAAGGGAATTTTCTGTATGGTCATGTCATTCCAATTATGATCTAGATTTACTAGACTTATATAAGGTAACCCAAACAAAAATATATAATGCATAATATACCAATATGAGTTACATTTAATGGTAAATATGGAAATGAGTAGTAAAATTAGTAATTCATACCAAATTACTTATTCACATCATGTTAACTAAATTATTGCCATTTTTTATCACCTACCCCAGGCATGCATTAGGCAGATCTTGCCTATGTATATAACGGCCATTATACACATAGGGATGATACCACAAGCCAACTTTGAATATATGATAAAAATGCATACTATTTACACTGTGGAACAAATTATTATATATTCACATTTTAGAAGCCCAAATGGCCAGCTTGTCATGGTTTGACCTACTGTAGGCTTAATATTCACATACAGTAATAGAAATATGCACATACAGTATAGATGTTTTTTTTACAGTACATGTTTTTTGTCGGATGTCTATGTTGTATGTTAACCCGTTTGGTGCCTGAAGGCATTCCTTTGCAATGTATTGGTATCCTCAGGCATCAAATCTGTTCTAATGTATGTGTTATGGTAATGTTGTCCAATACAAACAATACTTACAATGTATTTATAATTTACTGGAGTGCTGTTGAGGATTCACCAAAACTGACAAATGCAGAAAACAGAAGATCAACGAAAACATCCAAATGGACTAAAGCTTCCACTTTCATAATTATTAACCCTTTCTTAATACTTATATCATACAGCATAAAAGATTGTTGATCTTCAACTCTTACAACATCCTCTATCTACAGTATACAAAACTTTGGAAGCATACAGTATGTAATCAAAATAAAGACAAGCTGTGCCTACCATCATCCACAGAATTTTTCTGAAGGAAATGCAACTCATTAAAGCAGCAAATGTGAAATCTTATATGGCATTCTTTAAATAAATCAGCTCTGTAGTATTAGATAAAACTTACTTTTTTTTAAATTATTATTATTATTTAACACTTAATGCCATTTTAATGAGTTTTTAAAGCATCCTTTGATTTCTATAGCAGATCTTAGCCCACCTCCCAAGGAGGGCAAGATCTTTGCAATACTTTACTGTTTGTGATCATTTATTGCCAATATTCGCAGCAGTTTGACCTGTAAACTGTAACAATAGATAATGTTACCTTAGTAATATAAGGATACATTGTAGCTGCTGACTTACAATGATTGAAGCAGCCATTATATTAGTCACACAATCAGGATTTTTACAGATTTCTAACAGGAGCTCCAAACGATTGTAGGTAAGAATGTAGAATTATGCATTGTCACATGCTATACATATAAAAAAAAGGGGGGGGGGGTGTAGTATTGCTTCTTTAATACAACTGAAGAAATGTAGTGAATACAAAATCAGGTTGGGGCCTTTGTGTTCGCTGTGTTTAATTCATCAGTTTAATCCTTGTTCACTGTTTCTGCATTGTGAAGTGGTAGTGGTTGCAAGATTAAAGATGATATATGAACTTTTTTCAAAATAAAATCTTAATGTTCTGATGAATAATTGGATATTATTATGATACAATATTCCTGAGTGAAATCAAACCAAAACAAATTCTAATTACCTTTTCAAAGTTCAGATGTGGGAGAAAAAATCCTATTTGGTTAAAGGATTTGATGCAAGACTTCATCACTAAAAATGGATTATGATATTGATACTACAGTAGTTTTCTGTTATCACTTTTTGTTAGCACTTCATATCAATGAACCATATCACTGCAAGTAACAAGGGTTAGGGAAATGCACAGCTGTGCATATTACTATTAATTATCCTATTGGTTGGCTTGATATATGTAAAATGTTAGATTAGCCATAAGCAACAAAATGATCCACGAAGCGTAGGCCCTTAAATTCCACCTTGATATTGTTACATGTGTCATCTTAGCAGGTATTTCATTCACTCACATACACTAATGCTAATTGAGTTTGAACCCAAGGAAAATTAAGTAATTTCTGGCAGATGTAGCTTTTAAGCTGTCTGTAGAACTGGAAACGTGTGAATCATTTGACATGACAGAATATATGTTGGCAACACTGCTTCTTCCACTATTTAAGAACAGATTGCAGCCCATCAATTCAGATAGTCCAGCAGTAGCTCACTGGATAGATCTGTTTCTAAAAACAATCATTCAGACACTGTACTCTCTTTCATTTTGAACAACTTGCAGAAGAAAGGAGATGTTATGTAAACCAGGAATGGACGTTGTTTGACCTGAGGTTAACGTTGTAATCATGTAAAAAAATGACATGCACAAAGGACATCTGTACTCAAGCACATTAGCATAAGTTTAACATCCTAATTGAATATGCTACCTTATCTTCAAATAATATTAAAGTCTTGGTGTTGCCCTCAGTCAAACACTGGAATAATGCTTTTGGATGAGAGGAGAAAAGAGTGAAATACTGTAATACAGGGAAAAAAATATTACGTTATAACTAACCCTGCTGGTACATCCATCTAGATACTGAAATAGGGCTTTATCTGTTACTTTTGCCCTATTTCAGTGTTTGAATGTGAGTAGAGATGGGCAAACCAGTCCAAATTCGTTCCCGGGATTTCCCTGGCTTTCTATAAAAAAAATCTGTTCTGCAGGGTAAATTCTGCGTGGATTAGTTCAAATCCCCCTATATGACTCTGTTATGCTACTTTAAAATTACCCCCCAGTGTGTTTAATGTAAATCCATTTTGCAGAATGTGTTTATTTCTAATCTGTTGTCGTATTGTAAGGAAAAAGTGCTATCGATTAATTCACCGCCAGAAATTCTAAACCCGCTTGCAGATTAATTGGTCATTTAAAAAAAATTGAGAGCAGACAAGAGCCTGAGTGTGAGAGACACATATTTTTTTCTTGTATTATTTAAAAATATTATTTTCTATAATATAAATTTATTATTATTTTAATTTGTTCCATTTGTTTTATTTTAAATTATTATGAGTGGTGCCTGTGGCAGCCAGGCCAGCAGGGTCTCTCACCAATCACCGTCATCGTGCCCTTCCTGTGTCAGACTGATAATAGAGGTCAGACTCAGCAACTGTTTTAGACTCAGTTGGCCATGAGGGCTGAAGTGCACAGTGGTTGATGAATCAGTGACTCTTCCCGCTGATTTTATGAACTGAAGAAGATGTAGTACTGGGCCTGCTTCAACCCTGATTGTGTGGGGGCCTCAGGAATCCCGTGCTCCTGTGCCTGTTAAGCCTGCATCATGGGGAACAGGTTGTTATTGAAAGTAGCCCTGTTTGAGAGTAAGAAGGTAGTAGTTTGGATTTGGGGTCTTTTAACTTTTCTTTGATCCTCCGTTATCGTCAGTGTCACATTATCCCCAGATATTTCCTCATTGTTATTTTCCTCACCTGATTGTCTGCATTATTGAGAGACAGTTGAGGCTTCTAGCACCACTGGACCACCTCCTGCCTGAAGAGGTTGTGCGAGGAGCTGAGGCAGCCACACGTGTTGCATGCACTTGCAGGTCAGGTTGCTGTAGGGGGTTGCTTGAGCAGGGCCCAGTTCTAGTCTGTTGTGGAACCCAATGACAGGTTTTGAATCTGTGTCCCTGGATCTGGTTTCAGCTGCACCCCCTGAGTCGACTACAACCAGCACCTCTTCAAAAGCTCTTTCTGCTCTTTCTTGAGTACAGAAAGGTTCACCACATGGGATGTGGGGTTTCAGAATAGAACTACAGTACAGGAAGGACGAGTGGGTAGTAGCAGGTAGTCTTTCAATCAGTGAGGAGGTTGTAACTGCTGTAAGCCCATCAGGTCCAGGGAGTGTTCCAATGGAATTTGGAGAAACAGAGGGTGACATTGGTGGTAGTGTTGGTAGCTCTTCTGATGGGCTTAGAGAGAAGCATGTTGGAAAAGGTGAGGCAGAGGGCTGCAGATGCTCCTCTCATTGATGTCACAGTGTGAGTTGCCTGGCTTACCCTCCTTGCATTCCAGACTCCTCCCCTAGTTTGCAGCCATCACACAGGGTGCAGTGACCTGCCCTGAGGAACCACCAGCATTGTCGGCATACTTTCAGTTGCCCAGCCATTGCTCGGTAACCTTATACAATGTCATCCACTGCATGCTATGTCATGCAGTAGTGCATTAGTGCAAGAGTGGAGAAAGCCTTGGGGCAAGTGGTCTCCTGCAATATTTGCGGAACAAGCACTGTGACATTTTGGAGAGTCCTTCTCTTCCCCTCACTCCACTCATGCTATTTTACAGAATACTGTTCTCAATTGGCCGTTTTACTAAACTAGATCATCAGAGATGACCTTGGCTGGTACTGGTAGTACCCGTCTGACTTTACCAGAAATTACCTGCACACAGGTTGTATGAGCCATGGTCATCACCCTATCTCTAGGGTACCTAAAAAGTTGGGCATATCTCATTTTTGCTGGGCTGGAGCTGTGTGAAGGTTGACAGAGGGGGTCCCCTTCCTACTTGGGGGTGGATGTATGGATAGAGGGAACCAGCAGGTCTTCATTAACTATGTTATGCACTTGGTATATCTCTGAGACGGGGGAGCTCTGAGTATTAAAAGCATAGGTATCTTAATCTCCACTCCCCTCTCTGTGGATCTACAGTAAGTCTTCTCTGGGGTGCACTTTACATTTCTAGGTACAGCTTAATGGAAGACACCAACAGCGCTTCCAGGGTATTATGCTTAATTTGAATTGGTGCCCAATCCTGGGAATCCCAGGACTCTCGTGTATCAATCCTGGGCAATGAAAATAAAATGGCAGCCAGTTTCATTACCTTAGCGTCTAACCATTAGATAATGAAAAGTTTAAATAGCAGGCACTGCATAGTTGTTGGTACAAGGGGCAGATGAAGTTTGTAGTTGCCCTAGGGTGGGTGTTTAGGCCTTGAGGGAGGGTGGCAGTGGAAAGTAACACCTTCATTACCTTAGAGGTGGTAACTGCTATGGTAATGAAGAGGTTAACCCCTCGTGCTACCCTCCCATAAGGCCTAAACACCCACCCTGGGGTAAATACCACCTTCACCCACCCTCTGTACCAATAACAGAAATGGGTAAGAATGCTACTAACCAAAGATGGCTAATAGCGCTTTTCCTAATTCAATTTTTTTTTACAGTACAATACATAAATATACCCCCCCCCAACCCCAATACATACAGTATAGTAATGGGCAAAAATGCTATTATCCAGATATGGATAATAGTGCATTTGCCCATTAAAAATAAAGCCAGCCAGCATAAAGTAAATAAAACTTCTACATACCCCTGACAGGATGAAGGCTGTTCTCATCTTCCTAATTGTCCTGGCCCTCCATTGGTAGGAACAGAACAATAGAAACAAACTAATGACCACTAACCCCTTAGTCACCTTAGCGGTTAGTAACCACTATAGTAATTAAGGGGTTAACCTCACTTCCCTGCTACCCACCTGGGAGGCCTAACCACCATCCCCAGGGGCAACTTCCCCCCCTTCACCTCCGCTACCCACTGATTGGCACAGTGTTAAACCATGGCCACAATATGGTCATGGTTTGCCACTATGGCAATAAATGGGCAAGCTAAAAAAAAACAGCCACTTCTTCCCACTTGTGCATTTTTGCAAGATGTTACAGTAACTTTGTTTTAAATTTGGACATAAGTAGATAAACAACATAAGAAGCCAAGCACTGTGCAAATCTAGAGGCTATGGGATTGGTGGGTGGCCATCCTGCATTGTCTGGTGCCAATTTAACAATTGTTAATTCTGACAGAGATGTTAAAGACCAGACAGGTGCAATATTGTTTGCAAAGCATGGCAGGTTGGGTGCTGCTGTATTGTCTTGTTGGACCCCTCCCCAACTAGAAGGTAAAAATGATATTTTCATAATATGTAGGCATCATACTGTACTGTATGTAAGTTTTTTTTTTCAATAACATAAATGACAATGAGGATGGATGATATCCTGGTGGTGGACTGGAGGTAGCAGTGGCAGGAGATGAACAATTCAAAACTGAACAAGCCAGGTGCTGTGCCGATGCCAACCTGCTAATGCCACACACTGATCTGTGCTGCCTCTGCTGTTAACAGTTGTGCTAATTCAGAACATTGCTGCCATACTGGTGGTGGAAGCCTAAGACACTGATAATGGTGACATGAGTGAAACTCACACAGCAATGCAAACAGTTGTTGTTGCATGTTATTTTTAAAGTGCAGCTATAGTGCTGGTAGAAGTGTTATTCATAATCTACTAGCCAGCTGCTCCATCCATGATCATAGCCTCTTGAATGCTGGGAGAAAGAGGTGTATATTTGGGACAAATGGGGATGTTTATTCATCTTGATAAAAGTGAGCCTTTCCATGCTGCCATGGGACAGGTTTGTCCAATGGTGAGTTAGGATTGCACCAGCCACAGTAAACTCTTTATTTGACTACACACTTGCAGCTGGACAACAAAGCTAGTCAACTGCCACCTTTGCAAGAGCAGGCCATGTGTTTGTTTTAGCAACCCAGTATTCAAGAGGATTATATTCATGAAGCAGAAATTAACTATCACCCATATACGACTCCACCATGTTCATAGCACTAGTACTATTAGAGGTGTCTGCTGCTTCTGCACTAGTGTGAACAATAACAAAACACAGAACCCCAGCAAGCTCTTTTTGGGAACCCCGAGTCCCCACAAAATATATATATATATGTATATGTGTCAAAATGGAGTGCTATTGAGCGTGGCATATGTATACAACAGACCAATGCAGACCAATGCAGAAAAGCCCAATGCTACATCCAACATGACAGAAATATACTGTAAAATACTTATATATTCTCTTGAAATAGGGTCATTTAGTTTAACCCTTTGGCCAAAGCGTTGTAAGCTTGCGAGCCACGACAAGGCAGACACCTGTTCGCAAGGCCTAACACTACCAGATAAAATACTAATGTAGCCCTGGTAAGAAAATAGGGCTATATGTCTATCCTCCTACTGGTATAAGCCCTGCTAAGGGCGAGCTGCCAGTAGTTGACATGGGTTTCCCCCACATCAAGCCCTGCTCTGAGTGGTAGAAGTAGGTCACCTGACCCTGTGTGGAAGGCATAGACACAGGGGCGGTACCTGCTGATGTCATGAAGGTGAGGGCTGTCTCAATTTAGAGTTGCCTGTTCCTGTCAATGACACGTAGTTCAGTCCTGGTTCAGTCCTGAGCAGTAAGACAGTGTGTGAGCTAGCTAGGTTCCTGAGGAGTAGGGCCTAGGTAGCTATAGGTGGACCAGTGCCTCTCACCCTGCCTAGGGGGTGAGGGAAGAGCTAGCCCCACCCTGAGCGCCTGCGGCTTGGGGTGGTGGCAGGGACACAGAGAGTACCCAGAGACCATCCTGAGGGTGTGCAGTCTGGTGGAAGAGAAGACCTTGTACCTGATTGACAGTGTGTTGCTGTGGTTGCTGCTTCTCTGTGTGTTGTGATAATAAAGAGAGCTGCTGCTGATTTTATAGAGACTGACTGGGACTGGAATCTCTCATTCCTGTTTGGGAAGTTCTCTGTAAGGGTTCCACCCCATATCCCTGGGGCTTCACAGAGATGGAGGCGTTGCACCACTGAGAAAGTATGAAGGTATGAACCCCAGTAACCTGTTCCTGTCCTCCCCCACACCATCGCGGGAGACTCAGGCCCTCCTGTTGCCGGCAGTTATGCATCACACCCAGACACGTATCCAGACCTTAGTACACCCTAGGGTGTCCGATCTGCGACCAGGGGGGGGGGTTTGTTCTGAGGGCTACACTAATATTCCTCTATTAGGATTAAAATTCTCATTTACCTCTATTAGGAGGGAGAAAGACCACAGTGGGTCTATATCCTGCAGAATATATAAGTATTTTACTGTGTATTTCTGTCATGTTGGATGTAGCATTGGGCTTTCTGTCGTCTATTGTATACATATGCCACGCTCAATAGCCCTCCGATGCCTAGATGACAAGAACCCTATAAGAAGGGGTACCAGGGAAGGGTATGGAGGAATAAAATGTACACTAGTGTTTGCTTGGCTAGCTGTACAGCTTTCTCTACCTGACTCATACCCTTACTATCACTGATAAAACGACCTTTGATTACACACTGCAGATAACGATGCTGCTGAGCCTACAACACGTGATCACCACATAGCCCATGACTGCTGTCTATAGGTGCTGGATTCACATTTGTATTTTTCAGTTGCTTGTATCATGTCCACTGGGGCTTTACTGTGCACTTCTGTTATAAGGGCAGCTATCATCATGAGTCATCTCCGTTCATGAGGATCCACCCCTTTTGAAGCACTTTAGCTTTTCCCTCATGACACACATGGCTATACAGATTTCTGTAAGATGACCATGACTTCACCTATTCAGGGTCTTCTCACCTTACTGTAAATTTACAGTAGGTGCTCCTTGCTTTAACTACTATTGTTAATTATTATTTGACCTATTATTGGTTATATGTTTCCATTGCTGCTCATCAGCGTGGTCACTTTCTTTTAGGTATCACTACCCCATTTATTTTATCTTATTTAGTACTAATAAAAAAAAAATTCATACAGTATAGCAATCAATCCCTTTCACTGTTTTTTGGGGTAGCTCTTCCAGTAGAGTATTCATGAGACTGAACTCCATCTACTAGGATTGACATACCTGTATACTGTAATACTACATTATAGGTGACTGGGTGCATCCAATTTGGGGACTTCTTGTATCTCTTCCTCCATGTGGAGGTGGGAGACACTTGTGTAGAGTTGCAGTAATGATATGTAAAATGCATGTCTGTTTCTATCTACAGCTGCAGCGGCCGTTATTCGAACACTTCACGTGTTGTGTACATCGGAATACTGATGTCATGACGCGGGATGTCTTACAACCTTTCGAATTAAGACGCGAGTGCGGTGAGTGCAGAAAATGGCATTTTAGAGTTCTGGTTTTAAAAAAACCTTAAATTGATAAGCGCGGGTGCCTGGGGCGATTGGCTGTGTTCATGCTGTGTGGAGTACAGCAGCACACACAAAATCGGCGCCGTGAATTGTTCGAATAACGGCCGCTGCAGCTGTAGTTTTATTAAGTAATTTTTTTTACAGTTTGCTGTAAGAATGTCATAGTTGTTATATACTAGTTGGGGGATTTTACCGGCCAAGATTAAAACAAAATGAAAAATATTATGCAATGAACAAAAATGAACATTTTCACTGCGGTATAAATAAAAGATTCACAAAATAAAATTTTGATGAGAAGGGATTGTTTATTTTTTTAATTATAGTGCACCAATATAAAAAGCAGATATTACATTATTTCTAACACAGCTTGATTTGTGAAACTGCCATTGAACACTTAACTAAACAATAGAAAAGCTGGTTAATTGGCAGTTCTAATGATGTCCGTAAATGTATTTTCTTTTTTTTGCTAGCAGCCTCTATACAATACTCTTACCACCTAAACAGTTCTAATTTCCTACCCAAACATTATCTAAAAATAAATAATTTATTTCATATTCCCATTACAAGAGAAAAATACCAGGGAGTAACTACTGTAACTGGTTTGGCCTTACACCTACCAGCCGTGCACTGTAGGAGAACTACAGTGCGCTGTAATTACAATATGGAGGACAATGCTTGATGGTAAGGTAGTACTGGGGGAGTAGAAAAATACAGTGCTTTATTTATGGCAAACTACTGTAGGAACAAATCTATGTGAAAAAGGATAGAACTGAAGTACAGTTTCATAAGTGGTATAAAGAAAGGTGCTAGGATTTATTTTGTAACTACTGTACTGTACGCTCTCTCTTTAAATCAGGATGAATGGTTAGAACTGATACATTGTTACATATTATATTTTTTATCATTCATATATTTTTTTGTTATTGTTTTCAGAAATTAGTACAGTTTATCTTACCTCAATTGCATAATAGATAAGAGCTTTGTATTACATTATATGCTTGTGACAAACAGAGAAAGTAGTTCATAACAGTGCTGTACAGTACATGTTGAGAAAAGCCAATTACCTCATGAGATTTATTCACCAAAATGCAGATCTAAACAGATTGTCATTGTTTGTATTTCATTTGTATTTATAAAACACAGTTTTCATGAGATTTGTAAGACATCTCAGAACTCTGTGAAGAAACTTCAATTATTAATGCAACTTGGTGATTTTGTAGTTATATAGGTATAATTATTAAGATTTTTTTTTACAACAAGTTTACGCAATTACATTATGAATTAAATAGAAATAGCCATGTTAGTTGAGTTGCGAATAAATTAATACTGCAATATTAGGTGACACATATTTTTTTTTGGACTAACAATTTATATTTTAGGACAAGCTTTTCAGAGATGTAGAATTGAATTAGAATAATTTCAATTACTTATTACCAGCTGACTTCTCACTTGCCGCATTTTTCAATGTATGTTACCCACATCCTCACAAAGCATGTTGGTACTGTATGTGGTGAACAAATTGCCAGGCAGGGGAGGGAAGCGATTATAATGGTACTGTAGTAGAAGAGGCAATTATGTTATTCCAGGTGTTACTATAACTGTTAGTGCTGTTGGTGGCAGTAGAAGAAGGTGATGATCATCATGATAGTTAATCCCTGTGGAGGCAGCAGGCCGCCGTGATGACCACAGCAATTAGTAGTAGCACCTGTACTCCTATTATTAGCACTATTATTATTAGACGTACACCAAAAATTGACATGCCTATATCAATATATATAAAACTGAAATGTTTGTCTGTGGTGTTTGACTGTGGGTTTGTGCTAGCTGTCATTGGCTGTCAAGTTCTCCCATTGACTGACTGTGGGGCGGGCCTTGGCTATGATTGGCTCTCATTGTCTGACTACGGGGCGGGCCTTGGCTCTCATTGGCTTTCGCGGTCTCTGAGTGCAAGGCAGGGTGACGTCATGATATACAGTACACACAGAGGAGGGGAGATGCTGTACATATATGCCGGGAACATGCACAAGCTGTGGAAGCCTGGCATCACTCTAGCAAGCCTTCAAAAAGGATAGAACCAGCCTGCTGCTGCTCAGTTGTGTTTCCAACTACAAGGTAAGTGCAGCAGCCCCCCTCCTCCTTCCCCCCTCTCCCCCAGAAGGCAGGAAACAAAACGTAACTTTCAGAACTACCAATTGCACTGCAAGCATTGTGAACACGGGGGGAGCCGAGCTGTGAAGGGGGGGGGGGTTAGAGCTCTAAACAAGGGGGAATGCACATGTGAAGGGGGGAGGAATAGCCCTGTGAGGGGGGAAATCACAGATGTGAAGGGGGAGGGCAGAGCTGTGAAGGGGGGGCGGAGCTGTGAAGGGGGGGCCACATTCATGTGCAGGAGGGGCCCGGATTGCTGTGAATGGGGGAGAAACTGAGAGGGGGAGAGATGGGGATTGGGAGAGAGAGAGGGGAGTGTGGAGAGAGGGGGGAGCAGAGTGAGAGAGGGGGAGCAGAGAGAGAGAGGGGAGCGGAGATAGGGGGAGAGCAGAGAGAGACGGGGAGCAGGAAAATTAAATCCCGGGCAACGCCAGGTATATCAGCTAGTATTCTATATTTTGAAGTAAATACACACAAGGCCCAACACACTAAGTGTGGGTTTCAGAAAGAGCACATGCTCTTTATGAAGAGCAGTCAATGTCAAGTCATTTGTCATTATCAACAGGAGTGTATGGCCCTGGACATGAACTGGAGGGAGAGGTAAGAAACTCTTCAGTCTAAAAACAGAACACAGTATTACACAATATAACGCTGTTGTGGAAAAGGAGGACCATATTTGTGGTTGTGGCAGGTGAAGCAGAGATAGGACAAATAGAAGGATGAGTAGAACAACTTCTAGAAAGCAACTTAGGACAGCAACAGTATGAACCACTTTCTCATCAAGTTCAGCAGCACTCTGTGTGTCTTTACGTCAGGACAAGTGGTCTTTCCCTTATTTCATTATCTATTAAAAATGTTGTGTATTCAATCAGATCTTCAGAGAATACATACTACTGCTCCCACCATCCCAAAAAGAGGCTAGCATACTATGGTGCACAAGTCATTTATAACTTTGTGGATAGATATTTAGATGATGTCTTCTTCCTGTTGGAGGGAGGCTTCAATTCAATCTATGTAAACAGCTTATACAACTTCTTAACAATAATTCTTTGAACATCAAACTGACTTTTGACATTTACACAGAGTCTATCCCCTTTCAGGATATATCTTAGTTTCATTTGAAGGAAGGATCAAAACAGCTATTTTTCATAGGAAAACTGCTACAAACAGTTTATTGCATTATGAGAGCTCTCACCACATCTCTGAGAAGAGCGGGACAATTATATTAAACTCAAATGAAACTGCTCCATTAATTCCTCTTTCTGTCAGAGAGCAAAAGAGCAGGAACAGATGTTTACAAAAATGGGATACCGTAAGAGATATTTTAAGAAAGCCTACAACAGGGTTATCAAAGAACCACAGCCCACAAAAATAACACCAAGTGAACAAGTGGTTCCTACAAATGTTGTAAGTATATTTTCCCCTTGACAGATTTATTTGATAACAGTCATGTCAATGAATATAGTACTAAATATTACTTTAATTGTCGCATATAAGGGGTTATTTGTGCCTTTAGCTGCTCATGGTCACTGGTACATGTGGACATGACGACCTACATAGGTGTGTTCTGGAACAAGTATTTAACGTAAAATATGCTGCCAGAGATATCAGGGGGAACAAACAATTTAAGAGCATAGCAAGACATTTCCTCACTGCTTATAAGGGTTCATCCCATTAGTTACAAGTATTGGGCAGAGAAACAGTATCCCTACTGTAGGTAGTCAAGGGGTTCATTTAGAGCAACCTCTTTTGAGACGTGAATCCAAAGGGATTTTTAATTTGCATTTTGTGACCCTTACGTGTCTAAATGAAGACCTTAGCTTTACTGCATTCATTTGTGATAGGGGGGGAAATGTGTATGTGTATATATATATATATATACAGTGTTCGACAATCCTATACATTTACACGCCCTGGGCGGGTGGATTTAATCCCCGGGCGAGTAAATATTGGCCCATGCAGAACACGTGTTTGTTTTTTTAAATTTCCCTGCTCGCGCTGCTGTTTTTCCCACGCTCGCGCTGAAACAAACAAAAAAAAAAACTCCCCCTACCTGCCAGCTGATTGGTGCGCGCTCCCAGGCTTTGTGGGCGCACGGCCAGGCTCTATATGAGCCTGCCCCAACGAACGGCCATTTTTTCTGCCAGGGGATCTGTTGGAGAGTACGAGAGTAAGTACTCTCCAATCCTCCATCCCATCTGCTCCTTCCCTGCCTCCTGCAGTTCCCCCTTACTCCCCGCTTCCCCCCGGAGATGGTAGCATGGGTGTTCCCCCTTCTCTCCCCAGCACCCGCTTACCCCGGCTTCCCGCATGGGACGGAGGTGTCACCCCCTTCCCCCCCCCCCCCCCCGGCTTCCCGCGCCACTTCCCGCTTCCCCCGTTCCTTGGGTGATGGTACTGGGGGTGTTCCCCGCTTACCCCGGCTTCCCGCGTGGGACGGAGGTGCCCCCCCCCCTTCTCCCCCCCCCCCCCCCGGCTTCCCGCGCGGGACGGAGGTGTCCCCCCCTTCTCGCGATACCCGCGCGGGGCTGGTTGGGAGTGTTCCCCGCTTACCCCGTCTTCCCGCGCCAGTTCCTGATACCCGCGCAGGGCTGGAGATGGTCGCGGGGGGACGAGCGGGGCAGTGGTGGTGGTGCTTCGTCGCGTGGCCTTTCCTCTTTTTCCCCCTGTCGTGTGTGTGTGTGTGTGTGTGTATATGCATACATGGGAGAATGTGTGTGTGTGTGTATGCATGCATGGGAGAGTGTGTGTGTGTGTATGCATGCATGCATGGGAGAGTGTGTGTGTGTGTGTGTGTGTGTGTGTGTGTGTGTGTGTGTGTGTATATGCATACATGGGGGAGTGTGTGTGTGTATGCATGCATGGGAGAGTGTGTGTGTGTATGTGTGTGTGTGTGTGTGTGTGTGTGTGTGTGTGTGTGTGTGTGTGTGTGCGTGTGCGTGTGCGTGTGCGTGCGTGTGTGTGTGTGTGTGTATGCATGAGAGAGTGTGCGTGCATGCATGGGAGAGTGTGTGCATGCATGGGAGAGTGTGTGTGTGTGGGAGTGTGTGTGGGTAGGATACCAGAAGTGTCCCGCCACCCCACCCCCCAATCACCCCGTCACCCCAACCCCCAATCACCCCACCACCCCCCCCCAATCACCCCGCCACCCCACCCAGTCACCCCGTCACCCCACCCAGTCACCCCGTCAACCCAGTCAGTCACCCCGTCACCCCAGTCAGTCACCCCGTCACCCCAGTCAGTCACCCCGTCACCCCAGTCAGTCACCCCGTCACCCCAGTCAGTCACCCCGTCACCCCAGTCAGTCAGTCACCCCATCACCCCAGTCAGTCAGTCACCCCCCCAGTCAGTTAGTCACCCAGTCACCACCCCCGCACCAGTCAGTCACCCAGTCACCACCCCTTCCCCAGTCAGTCACCCAGTCATCCCCGCCACAGTCAGTCAACCCCACCCCAGTCAGTCACCCCCGCCCCAGTCAGTCACCCCCGCCCCAGTCAGTCACCCCCGCCCCAGTCAGTCACCCCCGCCCCAGTCAGTCACCCAACCTCTCTCTGTGTATCAACCACACTCTGTGTGTGTCACCCACCATTTCTCCCCTCTGTGTCTCCCACCTCTGTGTCTCTCCACTCTCTATCCCCCCCACACTCTCTTTCTCTCCCCCCCACACTCTCTCTCTCCCCCCCACACTCTCTCTCTCCCCCCCACACTCTCTCTCTCTCCCCCCCACACTCTCTCTCTCTCCCTCCACACTCACTCCCCCCCCACTCTCTCTCTCTCCCCCCCACTCTCTATCTCTCCCCCACACTCTCTCTCTCTCCCTCACACTCTCTCTCTCTCACCCACACTCTCTCTCTCCCCCCCCACACTCTCTCTCTCTCCCCCCACACTCTCTCTCCCCCCCACTCTCACTCTCTCCCCCCACTCTCTCTCTCTCTCCCCCCCACTCTCTATCTCTCCCCCACATTCTCTCTCTCCCCCACACTCTCTCTCTCTCACTCACACTCTCTCTCTCTCCCCCACACTCTCTCTCTCTCCCCCACACTCTCTCTCTCTCCCCCACACACTCTCTCTCTCCCCCACACTCTCTCTCTCTCCCCCACCCTCTCTCTCTCCCCCACACTCTCTCTCTCTCCCCCATACTCTCTCTCTCTCCCCCACACTCTCTCTCTCTCCCCCACACTCACTCTCTCTCCCTCACACTCTCTCTACCCCCACTCTCTCTCTCTCCCCCCACTCTCTCTCTCTCACCCCCCACTCTCTCTCTCTCTCCCCCCACGCTCTCTCTTCCCCCCACTCTCTCTCTTCTCCCCTCTCTCTCTCCCCCCCCCCTCTCTCTCTCTCTCTCTCTCTCTCTCTCCCCCCACACTCTCTCTCTCCCCCCACTCTCTCTCTCTCTCTCCCCCCACTCTCTCATTCTCTCCCCCCACTCTCTCTCTCCCCCACTCTCTCTCTCCCCCCACTCTCTCTCTCTCCCCCCACTCTCTCTCTCTCCCCCCACTCTCTTTCTTCCCCCCACTCTCTCTCTCTCTCCCCCCCTCTCTCTCTCCCCCCCTATCTCTCTCTCTCTCCCCACTCTCTCTCTCTCCGCCCACTCTCTCTCTCCCCCCCACTCTCTCTCTCCCCCCCCCCACTCTCTCTCTCCCCCCCCACTCTCTCTCTCTCTCTCCCCCCACAGTCTCTCTCTCTCCTCCCCCCACTCTCTCTCTCCCCCCCCACTCTCTCTCCCCCCCGCACTCTCTCTCTCTCTCCCCCTACACTCTCTCTCTCCCCCCCACACTCTGGATCTCTTATTTACCCTATATATCTTACTTGCCCTATACTACACCGAAATAACCTACAGTATACAGCTGTCTTCCAGATCTGACTCAAGCTTCACACGGAAGACATCGGAATCCCCCTTAACCCAGAAGACAATTTCTAGATCTGACATTTACACACACACACACATAACAAGGCCTAATTGTAGTATAGTGTAATACAATAAATACATTTATGTCAAAAATGAATGTTGTTCTGACTAGGAATTTATTAAATGTATTTGCTTTATATATTTTATTTTAAAGCGGGGTTGGGGGCGGGACTAGGCGAGTAGATTTTTTGGTTTGGCGAGTAGGTTTTTGGGTGATTTGTCAAACACTGTATATATATATATATATATATATATATATATATATATATATATATATATACACGCATGGATTTACATGTGCATATGTACATTTATCCTTCCTTGATATGTCTCAATTTTAGCTGTGTGCTTATCTGTATGTATTTCTTGTCATTCATTGCTTTTCTTGTTTTTGATTGCCTTGAGATGATGTCCACATTGTCTGTATATTTATAGATGGCAGTAATGCCCTTGAAGCCATGATTCTGACAAAGTTTGGCAGTGAAACCCAGTGTTGGGTGACATCACAGACTTATCGCTCATGCAGACTGACTCAGATACTGTATGTTAAATACGCAATGGTGCCCAGCTGATCAGTGCATCATTTGGACTCTCCCACACAGCTCACTGAATCTACTCAGGAATTACTTTGATTTCTCTCATTTCTAGACATGGGCAGTGAGCTTCTTTGGTGCTGCCATCTCATGTGATTTAGAATTTGCCTTGAGCCCTGGAGAGAGACCCTTGTAGCTCTGTTGCCAATTTTGAGACTTTGAGACAGGGTATTTTTTTTATTTTTGGTACCAGTAGCTTTTCGCTGCTGATATGGTGATTACTTTCACCTCACACTGCAACAGTGTGGCAGAGTATATACTCATTGATACATTGGCATCAGAACATTGATTTCTCTATCTGAGTTTTACCATTATACCTTCCCCTTTTTCTTACTGTTCATTGTCACCATATTTATTATGCAGTTAGTACCTGGGAACAGCTATTCATACCTCTTGAGGCGACATTACGTTCACCACTCAGAATTTATTGTTCTCTGAGTCATATAGATTACTTTTATTCTGGTTTATTGTTGGATTATGGTTGGGTGATTATATGTGATGTACAGTATATGTTTTAGCGTTTTAATGTGTGTGTGTGTGTGTGTGTGTGTGTGTGTGTGTGTGTGTGTGTGTGTGTGTGTGTGTGTGTCCCATTTTTGGAAACTCTGGGACTCCATCTGTTGGGGTTTCCATTTCTTGTTTGCTGATGTCTACTTTGCTCTTTGTGTACACCACCTGTCCACTATAGGCATGGATTTTTGCTTTCCTTTCGTACTTACTTTTCGTAGTAGTGCACATCTGCCATCTTTTGAATGCTACAAGTGAAAAGCCCCTCAAATCTACTAGGTTAAACTGACGTCTGCCAACTCTTTTAGCATCGCAGATCGTCTGAACATCAAACTCAGGTTGTCCTCTGATTCAAACAGGTCAGGGTTCTGCAGACTCTATTAGGAAAGGTGTTTTCAATGTTTTTTTTTTTACAAGATGACGAAGTTGAGAAAAAGTATATTAAGGGGGGGGAGGTCTGACATAAGCAGCACTGGGATTTGAGCAGCCATTTTAAGTCAGCATCCATCTTAGGTGCCTGATTGTCATCCATTTTGTTTATTGTCTGTATGAAAGTTGGAATGGAAGTTTAGTTTAAAGACACATTTTTTTTTCTTTCGGCTCCTAAGTTTAAGTGATAATTAACTTTTCAGCTAACCACATGACCTTGGAGATGGGAGAAAGGCACCACTGTTATGAAAATAAAATATAGATAACAAGCACATCTCGCATTCCGGGGGAGGTTCCCATGGTCATATACACCCTCTCTCAGAAATCTCGTATATAGAGAAAAGGTCACTGGCCTGTATAAGGAATTATAGCGGAGTCAGTTCATTTTTAATATGAATCTCATAGTTATGCTATTAACTCAATGTGCTCATATTCATATTTTGTTTATCTTATACGAGTATTCAGGCTCTTCAGCCTTAGCTACCGATGTAACCTGACACTGTGATTCATCTGGATTTACTCACCCAGTGAAAGCAGCCGGTTCATGACGTCATTTCAAGCGCTGCGCTTTAAATATGCTATGTCGCAACAGCAATTACACTCCCGGAAGAAGCCCGTGGTGGTGAAACAGCTGTCGGAGTTTCCTGACGGGGGATGCAGTCGTGTGGCTGACTTCAGCCTTTCTTTCTCCACACATCTTTTACACAGCTTGCTCAGGATGGTGTCGGTGGTTAGCTGGTTCCTGTCTTATTGTGGCCTCATTATGGACGATCATCGGATGTTTTGAGCAGAGGCGCGGGACTCTAACATAGTGATATGAACTTTGACTGTCCTTTAGTATCTCTCTTCCATGCCTGCTTTCCGTTATTAACGGTGTCGCTATTAGCTAACCTCCTACATTAGTGGGAGATGCTCTCTGTTATATGCTCCTCCTGGCCACATCAGACCCATCCTGGTCACCCCAGTATTCCTTCACTTATCAGTATCATTTTTGATTCATACAGTATGGGGCTCTTGTGTATTTGTGTGGATTGATTTTTATGTTTCTCTCATCCCTTTTGTGTGGGCAGTCAGTTTGTCACACTCCATTATAGGGAGGCACATTTATATATTTTTTGTGCCTCCAATAACTCATGTGTGGTTTTCTCTGCCCCCATTGGCTGACCATCTTCATATATTTTTTTGCTTTGTACAGGTTTTATTTGTGCTGGACATTTTTTCCATTTTGAATGTCCTCATTTCAGGTTCCTTTAGCTGGTACATATATACTTATATTATAATACATTTTTTCCAGCTCATGGCTGTTACACCTCCTCCTATTAGTGGTCACACGTGGGGACCGGCCGGTCATCATTTTCAGTGGGATCTTTTGATTCCCTCTGTTAATGTTAGGATCCTCCTCCCCTGCCTTCTGATATCTGGGTTTCCACTTTATAGGTACTGTACATTTAGCATTAGCGGGATTTGAGTTTTGACTGTATCTTCCCCGTTTGGTATTGTTTTTATATGTATGTTTTTTTATTGTGTTTCATTTGTTTTTCAGTCCATGATTAATAAACCTTTTTGTTCCTATATTATATTTTTCCTTATTAGAGTGCTTAATTTGGGATTTCTTTCTTCTTTGTGTGCTCATATATATATATATACAGTTAGGTTCGGAAATAATTGGACACTGATACAAGTTTTGTTATTTCGGCTGTGTACCAAAATAAATTCAAGTTACAGTTAAATAATGAATATGGGCTTAAAGCGCAGTCTATCAGCTTTAATTTGAGGGTATTCACATACAAATTGGAGGAAGGGTTTAGGAATGACATCTCTTTAATATGTAGCCCCCTATTTTTCACGTGACCAAATGTAATTGACTGAAAAGCTGTTTCATGGACAGGTGTGGGCTAATCCTTCGTTATTTCATCATCATTTAAGCAGGTAAAAGGTCTGGAGTTGATTCCATGTGTGGCATTTGGAAGCTGTTGCTGTGAACCCACAACATGCAGTCAAAAGAGATCTCAATGCAAGTCAAACAGGGCATCTTTGGCTGCAAAAAAAAAGCAAATCCATCAGAGAGATAGAAGGAACATTAGGCGTGGCCAAATCAACAGTTTGGTACATTCTGAGAAAAAAAGAACGCACTGTGGGCTCTGCAACACAAAAAGGCTTGGACATCCACGGAAAACAACAGTGGTGGATGATCATAGGATCCTTTCCATGGTAAAGAAAAACCCCTTCACAACATCCAGCCAAGTGAGGAACACTCTCCAGGAGGTAGGCATATCATTATCCAAGTCTACCATAAAGAGAAAACTTCACGAGAGCAAATACAGGGGGTTCCCTACAAGGTGCAAACCATTCATAAGCCTCAAGAATAGTAAGGTCAGGTTAGACTTTGCCAAACAATATCTAAAAAAGCCAGCCCAGTTCTGGAACAGCATTCTTTGGACAGATTAAACTAAGATCAACCTGTACCAGAATGATGGGAAGAAAAAAGTATGGAGAAGGCTTGGATGGCTCATGATCTGAAGCATACCACATCATCTGTAAAACACGGTTAGGCAGTGTGATGGCATGGGCTTGCATGGCTTACAATGGCACTGGGTCACTAGTGTTTATTGATCATGTGACAGAAGACAGAAGCTGGATGGAAGCAGGATGAATTCTGAAATGTATAGGGATAAATTATCTGCTCAGATTCAGCCAAATTCAGCGAAGTTTATTGGACGGCGCTTCACTTTACAGATGGACAATGACCCAAAACATACTGCGAAAGCAACCCAGGAGTTTTTTAAGGCAAAGAAGTGGAATATTCTGCAATGGCCGAGTCAATCACCTAATCTCAACCCGATTTCACTTGCTGAAGACAAAACTTAAGGCAGAAAGACCTATGAACAAACAACAACTGAAGACAGCTGCAGTAAAGGCCTGGCAAAGCATCACAAAGGAGGAAACCCAGCGTTTGGTGATGTCCATGCGTTCCAGACTTCAAGCAATCATTGCCTGCAAAGGATTCTCGACAATGTATTAAAAATTAATATTTTATTTATGATTGTGTTAATTTGTCCAATTACATTTGAGCCCCTGAAATAAGGGAACTATGTATGAAAATGGTTGCAATTCCTGAACGTTTCATACGATATTTTTGTTCAACCCCTTGAATTAAAGCTGAAAGTCTGCACTTCTATTGCATCTCGGTTGGTTCATTTCAAATCCATTGTGGTGGCGTACAGAGCCAAAATTATGAAAATTGTGTCAGTGTCCAATTATTTCCGGACCTAACTGTATAAATATATATATATATATATATATATATATATATATATATATATAATGTGAATATGCTCACAAGTGATCTTTTTATTTGCTCTCCCTCTATATATATATATAGTAAATAAAAAGATCACTTGTGAGCATATTCACATGTTTTAGGCAGGTCTGCAACTCTGCCTTTCACCATTATCCCCAGCATACAGTGCTTTCACTGCAGCAAGGGTTTCTGGGAGATGAAATGCAAATGAGCTTTTGTCTGAAAAAACCATTGTTACATGGAGTCCATATAAGCTAATGCTCGCTGTTAACACAGCTTTAAAGCACAGCATGGGAATCAGATGCAAAGCCACAGAAACCATCCACAGACATGTTTCAACCTTAATGGGTATCATTAGTGTGAAGTTGGTTATATTGCTGGCTCTGCATTTTCACAACTGTAGGGTTTACCATCACTTTTTAAGTTATGGTGGGTGAAAAAGGCAACAAGAAACCTCCACCGTATTGCATATAGCAAATAAAAAATCACTTGTGAGCACAGTCACATGTCTTAGCCAGGTATGCAACCCTGCCTTTCACCATTATCCCCAGCATACAGTGCTATATTTCAGACTGGAAACTGGCCTATCCAGACAGTCAGGTAGTTAGGGACTGGCCAGTCTAGTAAGTCTCCAAAATGGAATTGGCTTTGATTTTATGCTTTATGTTTTGGTTTAAAGGGACGGTGTACACGTTACTTTATGTTGCCTTGTAAATAAACCCCTGTCGAGGGCTTGTTTAAACACAAAATCTACATGTATATGTTTCTCTGACCTCAGCTACAGGCCAGTCCAACACAAGGTGTCATACAATAGCTTACAATCCTTTATCTAAAATACGGTAGTAAAAATGTGGTAGTATTGTAGCATTGAGCAATATGACGCGATCGGCAAATCCTTACCTAAGTGTATAAACAAGAGGACAACATTCTAAACCTTTTTTTTAATTTTTTATCTGAGATCAAAATAGAGGACTTTCGGAGATGAGTTTAGATTAAGATGAAATGATAACAAGTACTTATCCCCTTAAAGGAGGGTGTATAAATAAAACAGACTCATGGCAGAAATGATTTTAAACGTTTGGTAACTATAAGGTAAGAATTAAAACATGAAAGAGTTTGAAAATTGAGATTGTGTAGGAACTATACAAGGACAAGGATCTGGAAAAATCTAGTTGGGCGAGGTATCCTATATATGTACACAAATTCTATGTTCAGTGTTTTATCAAATTGTTAAAATAGTACCACAATCCTTGCATCAATAATTTTCTTAACTGACATTTTTTGTGGTTTACTATATATACACTTTTGACATCTGTAAAATTCCAATGAAAGCAGCAAACACATATTGGAATATCAATTTTCTTAATGGGTTTCTTATAATGGTAATGGATGACAATTAAGACCAATAAATGTTTCTGTAACATCTGGAAAATATCTAGAAAATTGTTTTAAACATGTTTAACAAAAGCTTGTAATTACAGCATTGATAAAATGGAAAGACTATTCATTTATCATTGGCAATCTTCCTGGTTAAGCAATCGCAAAACCAATAAGCTTCTTGGGGTAATAAGAAGTTCACAATATAACTAACTACAACAGCAGTTTTCTAAACATATTCAGACTCACAGCTGCGTGGTTTAATCTGAACTTTTTTTTAATGTTAATGTTTAAATCTTAAAAACTATTCATATAGAAAAGATACTTCAAATTAATAAATTATTCTCCATAACCATGGCTTGAATTAATATAATCTTGAACTGATTTGCTATTGTGTGGACACGAGACAAAAGTTATGTTGGTTTTTAATTCTTTTGAACCTAATAGTTATCTCGAGTTTACTTTGTTGCTGAATGTATTGGCTATCAGTATGTTACATTAAAAATACACTTCTGATTTGCGAAAGGCGAACCTGATTTTAACAGGATTTTCAGGCCAAATCCCATCCACATGCTGAAATCCAAAGTCGGATTTCATCCATTTTAACCAGCTCGGATTCTTTAAAATTCACCAATGAGGCCTCGGATTTAAAGAATCCTTCAACTAATTTTATTCATTTTAGCCCCTCGCATTCTTTCAAAATCCGTCCCTTTATCTATTTATTTGTATTTATTTATTTATAAAATGTTTAACCAGAAAATAATACATTGAGAGTTACCTCTCGTTTCCAAGTATGTCCTGCGCACAGAGTTATGATGACAAATACATTGTTACTTTAAATGAACAGAGGTTTTGCATTCAATTTACAGACATTTCAACGACATTTCGAGATAATATATGATTATGGGCATACAGTATGTAGCAGTTATAGACCAGATTAAAATGTGAGGCAGTTATTTTAACTCGAGGTGGTTTTAAGAGGTTCTGGTAGGTTGTTGCAGTCATTGGGTGCATGGTACGAGAAGTAGGCGTGACTGGATTCTTTGTTGAACCTTGGGAGCCTTTTGAAATTGGAAATTAAGTGCTAAGTGTTGCGTGTGGTAGTGGTGAGGAGGAGTTTGGTCAGATAGGTGGGCAGCTTGCACAGAAAGTATTTGATGACAAGACAGGAAAAATATACTTTCATGTATACTCAAGGGATAGCCAATCTAGTGTTTAAAGCATTTTGCATTGATGCGTGTTGCAGTTACTTTGTAGGACAAAGTGGCATATTGAGTTGTAGAGGGTGACTAATTTGCTAAGGTAATTTAGGGGTGCCGTGCCATAAACTATGTCCACATAGTCTACAATTGCCTTTAGCATTTGTTTTGTGATACACTTTCTGACCAGAGGCTTCGGGAGGATTTGTTCCTATAAAGTGCACCCAGTTTGGCATAGGTTTTGGATGTCAGACTATGAATATGCAACTCAAATGTTAAATTAGAGTCAAGCCATGTGCTCAGATATTTAAAACAAGTGCCAGTGACAAGAATCGTATTAGAGTTGGTTCTGTTAATTTGCTTTGTCATTTGTAGCTTTAGAAATGTAGCCATTGTCCCAAATACCATCAAAACAGTCTTGTCTGTATTTAAAAACTGTTTATTTTGGGAAATTCAATATTCAAGTCTTGAAAAATTGTGCCCAAGGTCAGAGAGGCTAGGGCTGTGTGCAAATAAGATTGTGTTATCTGCATACATGTACATTGAAGCTGACTTTAAAGCTGTAGAAAGATCATTAATAAAGAATGAAAAGACTAGGGACCCCAGAACAGAGCCTTGTGAGTCCCCACAGGGGACATCCAAGGTGTTGAAGTTAGAGCTAGAGATAGATATATATTGGGATCTACCCAATTGGTAGTGTACCTGTTAGCTATTAGTGAAATAAGTTTAAAGCATGTTCCCCTATTTCAGAGCACTGAACATGAACATGAAAAAAAGTATCAAAAGCCTTTGTAAAATCTAGGAATATTGCACCAGTCCCTGTTCTATTCCATATTTGTTGCCATTTGAAACTTTTAAGAGGGTAGTTACTGTGGAGTGGTTTGGGTGAAAGCCCATATGTAGTTGGCTAAGGAAATTTGTATTGATATAGTAAGTTGAGTACAGATACGACAAGATTCATAC